>NW_024412401.1:8513539-8571267 GCF_014898765.1 Herpailurus yagouaroundi | reverse complement strand
TTACTCATACTTCAGTCTTATCTCAAGCATTAACTCCTTGTTCACCCTTTTCCTGAACTCCTTTTACAGATTGGGTATGTTTCCTTTGTTTTGGGCTTAAGGCTATTTTTTTTTTTAATTGTCTTCATAGCTCTCAGTTTTGTACACAATCTAGTTAGAAGAAGCCAAACACAATAGTTTTTAAATTGGCATTCATTATTCTGTCCTCTCCCCATATCTTTTTGTAGGAGTACAGAGGTACCAGGAGGGAGTAAGGCATCCTACTCCTTTTTTGGCTCTTTCTGTAGATGGTTTTGGCCGAAGAAGGAAAGACAAGTGGAGAGTGGGGATGTTCCTCTTCTTGGAATGTCTTCTGAAAGAGTTCATCCACTCAGCGGAGTGCAGGATTGACTTAGAAGGTGATAGCTGAAGTTTGGACTCATGCTCTGTAGATACACTTCCTATTTTCACTTGCATCCTTCACCAGGTGAAAGAGATTTTAGGGTATCTTTCTCCATCTGCCCAGGGGACAACCCATTCACTTTGTCTGTCCTCTGGTCCCCCTGAGGACAGTGGTTCTTTTTTTTAGGTGGTGTGGTCACCGTAAGGCTGGATGATGATTGAAAGGAAAAGGCCAACAGACACAGGGACAAAAGGAAGTTTCCTTAAGAGCTATGGATAGAGACAATTACAGAAACAGTCAGACAAAGCAGGAAATAACACAGGGTGCTCCCAGTTAGAGTTACAAATTCTCCATAGTGCCCAGTTGTGAAGCATGAGACATCTCCTTTGCCATTCTGAGAGGGAATTTCCCAATCTTCCCTCTAGAGACTCTGTACTTGCCATATCTGTTCTGCAAACCGGGACAGTGAGTCACCCTAGACCTTGACTACATACTGGGTGTGTGACCTTCCCTGATTTAACCATTCAGGGCTTCAGATTGCTCAAGCCTAAGATGGAGATAATACTACTGGCTTTAGTTAGGATCTGTAAAGTGCTTATAAGGGTGGCTGGCATATATGAGTGTTTGTTGAATTAAAATATTAGGGAAGACAGGGGGACCTGGGTGGCTCAGTTGGTTAAGCGTCTGACTTCAGCTCAGGGCATGATCTCATGGTTCGTGGTTTCTAGCCCCCATGTAGGGCTCTGTGCGGGCAGCTCAGAGCCTGGAGCCTGCTTCAGATTCTGTGTCTCCCTCTCTTTGCCCTTCCCTTCTTGTACTCTGTCTCTCTCTCTCTCTCTCAAAAGTAAATAAACATTAAAAAAAATTTTTTTTAATTAAGGAATAAATTTTCCCCTGGGCATAATCTCAGTGTCCAAGCAATATTTGTATTTTCTGCCATTATCTCAGGGATTTACAAAAGTAATTTTCTCATTCGTCTACACATTTACATGCACACATAGAAAAATTGGGTTTTTACCATCTAATTTTCACATTTGGCCGTATGTACTAAAAACAACACCACTGTAGTAATGCTGAATGGCAAAATGGTATGAAGTGACGTGAGTAGTAAAGGAGGTCCTTCTATTGTGAAGAATGTCCTCCAAACCCCTGACCCTCTTTTTCTGCTCTTATGCTACTTTTTAAAAAACGTTTTTCTTTCTTTTTAATGTTTATTTATTTTTGAGAGAGACAAGACAGAGACAGAGCATGAGCGGGGGAGGGCAGAGAGAGAGAGGGAGACACAGAATCTGAAGCAGGCTCCAGGCTCTGAGCTGTCAGCACAGAGCCCGACGTGGGCTTGAGCTCACGAACCATGAGATCATGAGATCATGAGATCACCGACCTGAGCCGAAGTCAGACGCTTAACCCTCTGAGCCACCCCTGCTCTTATGCTACTTTGATCAAATCTCCGTTATAACTAATATAATGGTATCTGCCAATTCAACATCCATGAAATGTCTTTAATGTTTATTTATTTTCGAGAGAGAGAGGGAGTGTATGAGCAGGGGAGGGGCAGAGAGAGAAGGAGACAGAGGATCCAAAGGGGGTTCTGCGCTGACAGCAGTGGGCCTGATGTGGGGCTCAAACTCACCGACCGTGAGATCATGACCTGAGCCAAAGTCAGAGGCTTAACCGACTGAGCCACCCAGGTGTCCCTTAAATGCCAAATTTTTAAAAAAGCTCCCCCCCCACCGAATGCCATTATAATAATTGCTGCATTGTACTAGAATTGTATGCCTACTATCACACGAGAGAGGATAAGCAAGGGATGGGTTGGGGAGAGCCTATGCTGTAACTGACAGCCTGGAGGGAGAAGGCGACTTGGGCCAGTGGCTTTTGACATCTGCACCCTTCCACCACAAGTGATGGGCCAGTGAGTGTCAGATCCCTGCCTGTGAGATCCCCCCTCTTCCTCCACTAGAGGCGCTGAGAGGAGTTCATTCCCATATTCTACGAAAATGAAAAGAGAGTCAGATTGCAGATTTTTCTCCCCACCAACAGCTTTTTGACTAAAAACTCCCCTCCTTTAAAATACTGGTTAAAAGTTTTGAAGCTTTAACCCTTGGAGTTCAAATCTAGAGGAGTGTTCTTGGCAAGGGGTGCACGCAAACTTCAGTATTTAAGAATAACAAGGCCTTGGGGCGCCTGCGTGGCTCAGTCAGTTAAGTGTCTGACTCTTGATTTTGGCTCGGGGCATCATCTCCTGGTTTGTGAGATCGAGCCCCACATCGAGCTCTGTGCTGACGGAGCCTGCTTGGGGTTCTCTCTCGGCCCCTGCCCCACTCCCAGGTGCATTCTTTCAAATAAATATACTTAAAAAAAAAAGAATAACAACATCCTTTTTTTTTTTTTTTTTTTGTACCCTATGAAAAGGACGCATAGATCCTCCCACGCTTAAAATCCTCCTTTTCTTCTCCTATAGTCTGCTCTCTGCAGCGAGGCAGCCCAGCACCTGGAGCCTACTCCCCTTTCCTTCTCTCCACTACTCTTTTTTTCTTTCTTTCAAGTCTTTTTTTTTTTTAAGTTTATTTATTTTGAGAGAGAGACAGACAGACAGAGTGAGCAGGGGAGGTGCAGAGAGAGGGAGAGGGAATCCCAAGCAGGTCCCACACTGTCAGCACAGAGTGGCAGAGCCCAATGCGGGGCTTGAACCCATGAACCACGAGATCACGACGCGAGCGGAAACCAAGAGTCAGACGCTTAACCGACTGAGCCACCCAGGTGCGCTCTGTTACTCTTTCAAACATGGGGGCATCTGTTCCTATGCCACTCTTGCTGCACACCCGAACTCTTTATTATATAAACTGACCTGTTTTCCTCAAGTGTCATCTCCTTGTAAAAATATTCTTCTGGGGGCGCCTGGGTGGCTCAGTCGGTTAAGCGTCTGACTTAGGCTCAGGTCATGATCTCAGGGTCCATGGGTTCGAGCCCCACGTCGGGCTCTGTGCTGACAGCTCAGAGCCTGGAGCCTGCTTCAGATTCTGTGTCTCCCTCTCTCTCTCTCACCCTCCCCTGTTCATGCTCTGTCTCTGTCTGTCTCAAAAATAAACATTAAAAAAAATTTAAAAAAAAAATCTTCTGTGCTGAATCTCTGCTGTCCTTCCAATTTCCCAGGACCATGGTGGCCACGGAGCACTTGTCATGCGGCTGCTCCGAAGTGAGCAAGCATATACGAGCTGAATTTCAAAGACTTAGTATGAAAAAAGAATGCTAAATATCTCATGAATAATTTTTATATTGATTGCATATTGAAACGATATTTTGGATGTATTAGGCGACATGAAATACAGTGTGAAAATTAATTTCAGTTGTCCCTTTTTCCTTTTAAAAAAATGTGGCCACTAGAACATTTAAAATTACATACTGACTCACATTACCTTTCTATTGGACAGTATGGCTCCACATCAGGGGTTAACAAACTTTTTCTGTAAAGGGCCAGATGGAAAATATTTTAGGCTTTGTGAGCCATACGGCCTCTGTCACAGCTACTCCATTCTGCCCTTATAGGACAAAAAAGCAAAACTAAAGAGCTTTGCTGTGTTCCAATAAAACTTTATTTATAGGCACCAAAAATTGAATTCCAAATAACTTTTGCATATCGTAAAATATCATTTTTACTTAAGTATTTTAAAATAGACAAGTTTTGGGGGCATCTGGGTGGCTCGGTCAGTTAAGCTTCTGACTCTTGATTTCAGTTCAGGTCATGATCTCATGGTTTTGTGGGTTCAAGCCCCATGATGGACTCTGGGCTGACAGTGCAGAGCCTGCTTGGGATTCTCTCTCTCTCTCTCTCTCTCCTTCTGCCCCCTCCCCTGCTTCTGCGTGTACACACACACACACACACACACACTTTCTCTCTGTCTCTCTCTTCAAAAAAAAAAAAAAAGAAAGAAAGAAAAAAAGAAAAGTACATATATTCACTGAAAGAAAAAACGCCAATGTGAACTGATGTGGGGGTTTTAAAAATACTACCCTTGTGGCACCTGGGGGGCTCAGCTGGTTGAGCATGTGACTTAGGCCAAGGTCATGATCTCACAGCTCATGAGTTTGAGCTCCGCATCGGGCTCTGTGCTGACAGCTCAGAGCCTGAGCCTGCTTCAGATTCTTTGTCTCCCTCTCTCTCTCTCTCCCGCTCATGCTCTGTCACTCTCTCAAAAATAAATAAACATTAAAAAAACTACTACTTTTATCTTTAACATTTACTTTAGGACCTTACATATATATATATATTTATTTATAGATTAGGTAAGCTTCATGCCCAGCACGGGGCTTGAACTCATGACCCTGAGATCAAGACCCTGAGATCAAGATCTGAACTGAGATTAAGAGTTGGACACTTAATTTAAATATACTTTATACTATTAGGTTAATGAAAGATTTTTTTTTCTATTGCTACAATAGAATAAAATGTCTCAAATTTGTTATTTTAGGAAAGTCTGCTGTTCCTGAACTCTGCCAGTTGGAGACAACTTCTTGATGTCAAAGAACTTCCTTTTTGAACAAATGTGCTTGGCTCAGTATTTCTTATGCTCCCCAGTTTTGCCAAGCGGGCTTGCTTTTATACCCAAAAGTTAAATCATTTTATCTTTGACATTAAGGAGTACTTTAGCCAATTTACATTTAGGTCAACACTTTTAAAAGGAAAAAAAGTCTGTGAAGATTGATTCAATAGTGTTTTATAACATTTTATATGTATATTCATACGAGTTCCATGAACTCTTGACTCCACAGCATGTGAAATTAAATAATGAAACCTCGGCAATTACCTTCAGACTTAATTTTTCTAAGTTTTTACCCATGGAGCACAAAGCAGCTTTTCAAAATGACCGATATGATCAAATACTAAGGAGGAAGAGACGAAGTAAAAGACAGCTGTGATGTAACGAGGACCAGGAAGGTTCTTATCTATTCCAACTGGAAGAATGAAGTTAACCCTGATGGTATTTGTTCCTCAGCGCAGAATTCGGTGCAATGATAAATGCCTTTGTTTCTTGGGGCGCCTGGGTGGCTCAGTCGGTGAAGTGTCCGACTTCAGCTCAGGTCATGATCTCACAGTTTGTGAGTTCAAGCCCCAAACTGGGCTCTGTGCTGACAGCAGCACCTGCCTGGGATTCTCTCTCTCTCTCTCTCTCTCTCTCTCTCTGCTCCTCCCCTACTCTCTCTGTCTTTCTCAGAATAAATAAATAAACTTAAAAAAAATTAAAAAAATAAAAAAATTGGGGCGCCTGGGTGGCTCAATTGGTTAAGCGTCTGGCTCTTGATCTCGGTTCAGGTCATGATCTCATGGTTCGTGAGTTCCAGCCCCGCCTCGGGCTTTGTGCTGACAGCTCAGAACCTGGAGCCTGTTTTAGATTCTGTGTCTCCCTTTCTCTCTGCCTCTCCCCTGCTCGCGCTCTCTTTCTCTCTTAAAAATAAACATTAAAAAACTTTTTAAAAACGTCTGTTTCCCCATTTTCACGTTGTCATGAAATTCTAACCATGTCCATGTTATTCATATTGTTTCTTGTTATTTAACAAAAAGACTTATTCCAGGAAATATATCATCTCAAAGACCTTAAAAACTTAAGTTTTTCAACATTATCTTTTAGCACATTTTCTTATTTCTCCACATAATTCTAAGTATTTCTTTCTGTGCCTTCTCTTTTTCTTATATTTATTTCTCTCCCCTTTAACCAATATCTCTCCAGCTGAATTGTCTTTCTGTTGAATTCTATCTCAAGTTGTAAAATGTAATTCTGTGCTTTAACATATAATAGGTGTACAATAAATATTTGCTAAATAAATCTATAATGTTAGGGAAACTGGTTATTTTCTGTTTCATATTCTTTATTTTTTTCTCTTTTTTTTTCAATATATGAAATTTATTGTCAAATTGGTTTCCATACAACACCCAGTGCTCCTCCCAAAAGGTGCCCTCCTCAATACCCATCACCCACCCTCCCCTCCCTCCCACCCCCATCAACCCTCAGTTTGTTCTCAGTTTTTAACAGTCTCCTATGCTTTGGCTCTCTCCCACTCTAACCTCTTTTTTTTTTTTTTCCTTCCCCTCCCCCATGGGTTTCTGTTAAGTTTCTCAGGATCCACATAAGAGTGAAACCATATGGTATCTGTCTTTCTCTGTATGGCTTATTTCACTTAGCACCAAACTCTCCAGTTCCATCCACGTTGCTACAAAAGGCCATATTTCATTCTTTCTCATTGCCACGTAGTATTCCATTGTGTATATAAACCACAATTTCTTTATCCATTCATCAGTTGATGGACATTTCGGCTCTTTCCATAATTTGGCTATTGTTGAGAGTGCTGCTATAAACATTGGGGTACAAGCTGTTTCATATTCTTTAAATGTATTTCCATTAATAGTTTTACAGATGAGTGAATGTAGGAACAGAAGCAGTTTCCTACACTACAATGGTAATTGGCAGTTTTACTTTTAATTAGGGTTAGAGGAATCATGGCTTCTTCCTATTCTTCTCAAAAATAAAACAAGAAAATTCAAAGCCTTGAGTGTCTAGCTAAAAAATCTGTACCACCTTGGTGAATCAAGGAAGACAAAATGGTTTGGGTTATCTTATGTCATGACCTGGAAACTCTCTTTACAGCTTTTTCCTGCCATTTGCAAAGGATCACTATCTTAAGGCTCGACTTAGGTTTTGGGTTACGGTCAGACCATTGCCATTAGCCCTCTGATCAAAATGTTGAATGTATAGTGGGACCAGTGCACAGTTTTTATTTTGTTTTTTAACATTTATTTATTTTTGAAAGAAAGAGCACAAGTGGGGGAGGGGCAGAGAGAGAGGGAGACACAGCATCTGAAGCAGGTTCCAGGCTCTGAGCTGTCAGCAGAGAGCCCGTCCCAGGGCTCAAACACGAACTATGAGATCATGACCTGAGCTAAAGTCAGAAGCTCAACTGACTGAGCCATCCAGGTGTCCCACAGGTACACAATTTTAAATATAGGTTTGTATAAGAGAATTCAAGGTTTTGACTGAAGGAAAGGTTAAGAGGTCTGACATCTCCAAAAGACACTTTGGGGGCCTTTTGTTTAGAGGGTAACCACAGTTTGGGTAACAACTACATTGTAACAACTCCTTAATTAAGAAAGTACATGGACAGGGGCACCTGGGTGGCTCAATTGGTTAAGCGTCTGGCTCTTGATCTCAGCTCAGGTCATGATCTCATGGTTTGTGGGTTCCAGCCCCCAGACAGACGCTGTACCAACAGCGAGGATCCTGCTTGGGATTCTCTCTCTCCCTCCCTCTCTCTCTGCCCCTCCCCAGCTCATTCTTGAGTACATGCACGCACTCTCTCTCTCTCCCCTCAGAATAAATAAATAAACTTAAAAAAAAAAGATTTAAGAAACTACGTGGACTGTGTTATATACAATTATAGCTATCACACTGGAGTTAGTGAATAAATATCAAAACCTGCCTGTAAAAGCTTAGCCTTCTAAAAAAATGTTTATCTTATTTTAATGTTGTTGTTGTTGTTTTAACATTTATTTATTTTTGAGAGACAGGGGAGACAGAGCATGAGCAGAGGAGGGACAGAGAGAGGGAGACACAGAATCCAAAGCAGGCTCCAGGCTCTGAGCTATTTGCACAGAGCTGGACATAGGGCTCAAACTCACAAACTGAGAGATCATGACCTGAGCCGAAGTTGGACGCTTAACTGACTGAGCCACCCAGACACCCCTAACTGTTATTTATTTATTATTTTGAAAGAGAAAGAGAGCGAGAAGTGATTGCAAGTGGGGGGGGGGGGGGGAGAGGGAGAGAGAGAGAGAGACAGAGAGAGAGAGAGAGTCCCAAATAGGCTCCATGCTTTCAGATCAGAGCCGGAGGAAGGGCTCAATCCCGTGAACCGTGGGATCATGACCCGAGTGGAATCAAGAGTTGGACTCATAGCTAACTGAGCCACCGAGGCACCCCAAGCTTTGCCTTTTCAGCAAAAGAATTTTTCCACAGTATAAATGTTACATTTATAATTTCCATACATTTCATTTTGTGCTCTAGTTTAGATATTTTTGTCTTTACAGTGGTTTGAATTTATTTTATTTGTTCTTTATTCAGGTCTGATTTTTTTTTTCCCCACTGATTTTACTCATTGACCTTCTCTATCCCTGACCACTGTTTTAAGGAATGAGCAGTGCCTTTGTGCTATTCTCTTTCAAGTTTGGAAAGGAAACACAGAGCCCTCTCCCTTGTTCCTATTTTGTCTGCTCTTACACATTCCTCTCTCTGGTACACGTAGGCAAAAAGAAAAAAAAATCCCCATAAAGATTCTGGCCCTAAAATGAGAACCTGAAGAACAATCTGTTAATCCATTATTCAAAACTGCTGGCCAGCCTGTAGGTTTTGCATTGGCTGTACTTGATCAGGAAAAGGTCCTATTCCTGATTCTGAGAAGTGCTAACCTGACAGGTGTCAGATGTAGGTGACCTTTTAAAAAAATATTAACTGAGAACAAAAGCATTAGAGGGTTCCTAAATGAGCCAAGGCTACTCAACCAGCTGCCCTTGAGCAATAAAAAAGGAAAGTCAGTGCATTATACACAGGGTCAGTGATAAAAGCCATGAAAAAAAAATCTTTCTAAGTTAGACAATGCTGATATTGGCGGTCCGTGAATGCTAGTAAAACACACACACACACACACACACACACGCGCGTGTGCGCGCGCACACACACACACACACACACACTTCTTTTTGAGAAATGCTTAATGGGGCACAATTAAGCGGTCTGTAGAATTGAATGACCTTTAAATTGCTGTAATCTCATGAGGGAAACCTTTCACACACAGCATCTACTCTTGAAAGAACATTCACATGAAAATATTGTCACTAATTCAGCAGAGCATGCCAAACCCATGTCCTGTGTCTTGCTCCCTTTTGGAGTCCTTCATTGCCTGTGGAAAGCTGAGGTCACCAAAGAGGCTGACCTCAAACATGTCAGTCAACCAAAAGCCATCAAGCTATTATAATTCAGAAGCAAATATAGTGGTGAGTAGAAAGGAAAAAACATAAAGTGTCAAGTGGCCAAACAAAGAATCTAATCTTCTATCTTTCCTTTCAAATAAAATCCTTTAGATTATAACATCTCTTCCCCTTTTCCTTACTTTTATCCTTGGTAAGCGTTTTTTCTTTTCTGGAGACAAAAAGAAAAAAATACTTTTGAAGAAACGTATGAACTATGACTTCAGAAATTAGTTCTGAATCTTGAAGATCATTTTTCCCCTAAAATTCATATTAAAAAAAGAAAAAAAACCTACAGAAAAGGCAGTACAATGATCACCTCAATTCATTAGCATATCCACTGAATTTAACTTTGATCCTATAGTACCAGCATTATACAGTACATATTCATATTTCCCCGGTTGTTCCAGAAATTTCCTTTGCCTGTTTTTTATTTACATTTGTTTTTGGATCTAGAATTCAGGGGCGCCTGGCTGGCTCAGTCGGTAGAACACACAACTCTTGATCTCACGGTTGTAAGTACGGGTCCCATGTTGAGTGCAGAGATTATTTAAAAATAGGATCCAGTTAACTATTAAGCATTGTATTTAGTTGGCATATTCTCTAGTTGTCTTTATGTATTTTTTAAAATATTTATTTATTTTTGAGGCAGAGAGAGAGAGAAGGAAGGAGGGAGGGGCAGAGAGAGAGGGAGAGAAAGAATTCGCCAACAGGGAGGGGCCCGATGGGGGACTCTTCTCAGGAACCATGAGATCTTGACCTGAGCCAAAACAAAGAGGCCCACACTTAACTGACTGAGGCACCCAGGCGCCTCTTTTTAGTTGTCTTTATGTTTTCTTACATTTAGTGGTGGTGAGGGATCTCTCAGGATATTGACTTTTTCAAGAATCCAGGCTAATGGGGTGGGGTGCTTGCCTGACCCAGTAGAGCATGTGACTCTTGATCCGGGGTCAAGAGTTCAAGCCCCACGTTCAAGCCCCTAAAGCTTACTTAAAAAAAAAAAAAATCTGTAAGCTCATGTAAATTAATGCATGAATAATTTGGGGCACCTGGTTGGCTCAGCCCGTAGAACACAAAACTCTTGATCTTGGGGTCCTGAGTTCAAGCCCCACATTGGGTGTGGAGATCACTTAAAAACAAACAAACAAGAAGCCAGGCCAGTTATCTTGTAAAATGTCCTGCACGATCTTGATGTGTCTGATTTCTTCCTCACAGATTCAAACACTTTTGGCAGAAATAACACATCCGTGAGGGGTTCCTGGCTGACTCATTTGGAGGAACATGAGATTCTTGATCTTGTGGTCATGAATTTGAGACCCATGTTGGGTGCAGAGATTACTTAAAAATAAAATCTTAAAAATATATGTATCTGTGATGTTAGATGTTAGATGCATTTTATCATATCACATCAACAGGCACATGATGTCAGCTCTTCCTATTATTGGCGATGTTACGTTTGGCCACTTGGTTAAAAGGTGTCTACCAGATTTCTTCATTGTGAAGATCCTTGTCTCCCTTTGTAATTAATATGCAATCTGTGGAATAATACAATGAGGCATTGTATCATTGCGAATAATGTATTTTCCAAAAATTTTCACTTCAAACTTTCAGCATATGTTGATAAGCCTTGACTAAATCTATTCCAGCCTTGGTGTCTACAAAAGGATACTTATTTTTCTAATTCTAACATTCCCTTTATATATATTAACTAGCTAGTATTTTTCTGTACACAGAACCTTTTGTTTTTACCAGCTCCTTGTTTTTTAAGTATCTTTGTGAACTCACAGATTCTTTTTGAGACCATTCGGAGCCTTTGAAAATGAAATTTTGATTTGGAAGTACTTTTAGTACTTGTTTGTGACCTTAGTAAATAATTTCAGTCATGTTTTTAAAGTAAGAATTACTGCCAATGTTAGGATTAAATCTTTTTCCTTTTAAATCTTTCTTTTTTCTTAAACAGAGATACAAATAAATAACAAGAGTTTATTGTTGTATGTTTAATAACATCTTTATTTGTTGTAACAACTTATTAACTCTAAGGCAATAATGAAGTGCCTTGACATAAATGACAGCGTTAGAGGCATCCCTATCTGTATCCTGATTTCAAAGGACCAAGCACAGTGGCTGACCTTCAGTGGATAGCCAAAAGAAGTTAATAGAATGCATTGAATTAATGATAAAGTCAAAATGTCAAAGTCATGAAACATAAGGCAAAAGACTGAAATAATATATACTGAAGTTCTAATTGTATAGAAATAGGTAAATTTCATTTGCTACTCTTAAGTGATTTTTAAAATTTATTTGTATTTATTATGTGTTGTTATTTTTTAAATGTTTATGTATTTTGAGAGAGAGCTAGCACGAGTGGGGGCGGGGCAGAGGGAAAGGGACAGAGAGAGTCCCAAGCAGGCTCTACGCCATCAGCACAGAGCCCAGTGTGGAGCTTGGGCTTGCAAGACCATAACCTGAGCCAAAATCAGACACGTAACAGACTGAGCTACCCAGGGGCCCCTTTTATTTTTTAAAAAATCTTTGTTTGTTTGTTTGTTTATTTATTTATTTATTTATTTAGAGCTGGGGAGAGGGACAGAGGGAGAGAGAGAATCTTAAGCAGGCTCCATGCTCAGCACAGAGCCCAACGCGGGGCTGGCTCCCACTACCCTGGGATCATGACTTGAGCCAAAATCAAGAGTTGGATGCTCAACCTACTGAGCCACCTAGGTGCCCCCATAAGTGATTTTTAATTCCCTACTACAACTTGAAGTTTTCCCTACATTGCTACCACTACATTTGAGAAGACAATATTTTACTAACTTTTCCTTATCTGATTTCATAGAGAATACATAATAGAACTATAATTAACAATAGCCTCTAGGAGTTCTTTTGATTCAGCACACGGGTAAATGAATATTCTTTTTTAAAAAAATGAATATTCCTTCTTCCCTATCAATTTGTATTCCTTCCTAGATCAATAGTTCGTTGTTGTTGTTTTTTTTTTTTTTTGTAAAGCATTCTACTCCTGGGATGACAAATTGTTTAATAACAGCGAGAAAGTGGGTCTAAAAGAGGTTGGATGGGGGCGCCTGGGTGGCGCAGTCGGTTAAGCGTCCGACTTCAGCCAGGTCATGATCTCACGTCCGTGAGTTCGAGCCCCGCGTCAGGCTCTGGGCTGATGGCTCAGAGCCTGGAGCCTGTTTCCGATTCTGTGTCTTCCTCTCTCTCTGCCCCTCCCCTGTTCATGCTCTGTCTCTCTCTGTCCCAAAAATAAATAAACGTTGAAAAAAAAATTAAAAAAAAAATAAATAAAAGAGGTTGGATGGACTAGTATATTTGCTTTCCTGCGAGAAAAAGCTATGAATGGAAACTGGCAATTAGATACAGTTACGTGCATTTTGTACAGTTAAAAAAAAACTGACTCTAACATAAATTAACATAAAAAACCCCTACATATAAATTGTGTCATTATAGATTAGCTACAAAGTGGATAATATAATCATGGATTATTCGGAGCTGACTGTAAATAGTTTAACCCAACTGGGATACTTGATCCTACCAGAAGGTGGTAAATCACTCACTTCTTAGAGGCTTAGTACTATTTTGAAACCACTGTCAGACCATTTAATACACGGAAGGGAATAGTTTCTTCTTCCTAAGTTTCTTTTGCAGTTTTAATTGAAGTTTGGCCTGTCAGTTCATAAACCTCATATGTTATTTTTCCTTTTTATTGACTAAGACAAAGTATAGTTTATGGTTTTAGGACAAAGTGATTATTTTAACTCTCCATTCATAATACGTGAATGGGAGAAGTGAAATCATATATGAAAACAGACTTTCCACTGAAAATCAAGAAGGTCAAATCATTATGTGAAAAGAGTTAGGGAGTTAAGCAGTAGCCTTTGAGAGATGCCAGGGATACATAAAGATATACCAAAATAATCGACTTTTTAGATTGTTTTACAGAAAGTACTTTCAATTTAACATGTATTTTACCTATAAATATTCCACTGGGGTTCTTGTATATATTAGGAAGACGTTTTCAATCACACTATATCAACTGACCTTCAATATTTATCTTGTTTCATATTGTCGGTCTTACATAACATCCTTGATTAATTTTCAGGCCTTGAGGTGCTATTTTTTGAATTACGAATACAGCCTACTAAATTAATAAATTATTACTGTGGAGGCACTCTTGTCTTCTGAATGTATAAGTGCATTGCTTAAATTACTCTCAGGGAATAATTTACACATGAAGAGGCTCTGGGTGTTAAAAAAGCTTTGTGTATTTCTTATCACTAGAAATAGTCCTAGACTAGGTGCTTAAACGGATATCAAAGCAATTGTTTTTTCAAAGCAGTAATGGTTCGTACTATTCTGGGGTTCCCAATACACTGTCCTAGAATCATGAATTAAATATAATGTTAAAAATGTAACATTTTGAACCAAAAATTTCCATAAGATACAGGGATACTGTCTCAGCTGAGAAAATATGCTCATGATCTTGAAAAGGCTTAGTAAGCTTTCTTTCATTGTGAATCTTGTCTTAAAAGAGCCGCAATAAGGTGCACATAGAAAACACTTCAGATCAAGGAAAAGGAAATTAGGACTTGGCTGCTGTTGCAAAAAGATATCACCGCCTCTCCCGCCTTACTTAAGTATTAACCGGTGGAATTGAGGGCAATGACTCCTGGCTTCTAATCTTGTGCTATTATTTTTCTTGCCCTTCGGATGTTCGTGTCAAAGTTGTATGTGGCTTGCTTATGTGCGACACATAGCTCTATCCCAGATTTAGGTACTAAGAAATTAAAAAAAAAAAAAAAAAAAAAAAAGGTTTTGGTGACACTTCTCCCCTGGGTTATAAACTCAGTTACAACAGGAAGTCTGTCTTTCTTACATTTTTACAGCCTAACTCTGTGCCTGGCACATGAAATGAGCAAAATATGGTTTTGGCGAGCGAACACACAGAGTACACAGAAAAAAGTGCACTATTACAAAAAAAAAAAAAATCCTTCATTATTCTGAGTCTAATATTTATCAGATATCTCGTTAGTGTGTGTCCCATTTGTCTATTTTCCCGCCGATGCGTCTTCTTCCCTTTGCCCCCAGATCTGTACCGCAAAGGATGAGCAATGGTTACTTTTTATTGATTTGATTATTTGAGCTTACGAGTAAATAATTATCACAACAAATAAACAGATAAAATCCTATTAAGAAGCAACAACTGCTCCTTAACACTCTAATTACTCTAAAGGACCTCTTGGGGGTGCCTGGGTGGCTGTCGGTTAAGCGTCTGACTTCGGCTCAGGTCATGATCCGGTGGTTCATGCGTGAGTTCGAGCCCCCCTGTCGGGCTCTGTGCTGACAGCTCAAAGTCTGGAGCCTGCTTCAGATTCTGTGTCTCCCTCTCTCTCTGCCCCTCACCCTCGCAACTCTCTCTCTCTCTCTCTCTCCATCTCTCAAAAATAAATAAACATTAACAAAAAACATTTTTAAAGGACCTCTTTATATTGTGCCAGAAACATCCAAACTGGCCTCAACCTCCACACTAAACAAAGCTATTGTAAATAAAGTGCTGGAGCCCAAATGATGGTCCAAGAGTTACGGTGAGGGTGGTGGTTGTGACCAGGAATTAAAATCTATCCCAGACACTGTCCTTTTTTATTCTTCATCAAGCATTTTCTCGGAACATTTATTTATTTTGAGAGAAAGAGGGAGAGCGCTCAGAGTCTGAGCAGGGGAGGGGCAGAGAGAAAGAGGGGAAAGAGAGAATCCAAGCAGGCTCCATGCTGTCAACACAGAGCCCCACTGGGGGCTGGATCCCACCCCTGGTAAGATCATGACCTGAGCCGAAATCAAGAGTCTGAAACTCACGTGACTGAGCTACCCAGGTGCCCCTCAAGCATATTTGAAATGACAGCGTCAATTGCTTTTCTTTTCTGCTCCTCAAAACTAACCCCACAGAGTTTCGTGTTGTGCTATATATTACAGTATGAATTTTGGTAAGATAGTTGCTTTTTGCATAAATAGGTGGCTTTATCCCTAAGCATTTCCATGAAAACAAATTTGGGGGGGAGGGGAGGAATATTTAGTACTAAAGATTTCTGTCTGAAAACTTACTTGCAAAATATTTTCTATAATCGCATTGTCAAGTATTCAAAAGACTTCTCACATTTGTACCTCATGTGAAGTGCAAAGATCTCCAGATATGCTAGACAAAAATTAATCTGATGTTATTCCTGTTTTGATTGATTTTAATTGATAGCCAGCTTGTTAGAACAGGTTATACACAATACATTGAAAGACTGGCATAAATTCCTTTGCCCAAAAGTTGAATCTATTCAGGATTGTGTTTTCTTTCTTTTTCTCCTCCTGGTCTTTTTGTTGTAAAGAGGTCACGTAAGGACGTTGGTGGAAGGGCTCCATGCGCCATCTACTGACCAAATCTATATTTTCAGTGTCTAGAGAATGAAATTTATCCCTACATTGGGTGTTTAAAGCAGTCTTTGGGATAGGAGGGGTAATGGGAAAAGACCCTCTTTGACTCTATGGCTTATTGGTGACTCCTGGAATAATATTAATTCAATGAACACATAGTTCAAGAAAGAGATATCAGCCCCTCAGCGCAAAGACAAGTTACAGAGAGAATCACAAGAAAGTCCGCTGGCACTGGAAGAAATTAGCCAAGCTCCAAGGCCAACTCCAACTTACAACTAGAGTGTTGTTTTTCACCTGTGTGTTGATTTACACTCACTGCCCAATGGTTGCTGCCTTACAGGAAATGGCTTTTGACTAATGGCACATCCAGATAAACATCAGTTCCCAACCTGATAATTCTGAAGGACTTCTCTGTAATTTAATTATTTCATCAAAAATTTAATAATGCATAGCAAGTAGGTCCTCCCTTCACCTAGATCCTAACACACAGCTTGTCCCTGTCTATGTAAACTTAGTCCTGATACACACACACCTACACATACACGCATACAAGATGATAGGCATCTATGCACCTGTGGGTCAGTTGAGAAATCTAAACCCTTGGATTTGGATCAAAATGTTTCTCCCCTCGGTCAATCGTTCTCTCCACTCTATCCTAAATCCAAAAGAAGGGTGGTAGGAATTGGGGCCCTCAAACCAAGGTTTCCTGGGTTGTAACTGGGGAGAGGTCAGAGCATCAGTTTTAGTAGTTCAACCCACTGGAGTTGGAAGGTTGGATTGAAAATTAAAGTTGGCCTGAAGTGCTCGGATCTGATTCGGGTTCTCTTCCTGTCAGAAGGTGGGAGAACTGAAAGCTACCCACCATGGCTCCAGATGCCCCAGGTAACCTCCTTCCCTATTCCGCTCCCGCTCTCTTTATTCCAAAAGCTGAGACAACTTGCTTTCGTGGTTTAAAGAAAGAAAAGAAGAAAAAAGCCAGAAAGTTGAGGGAGAAGGACGAAAAAGAGGCACATAAAGAGGGAAGGCAGGGCGAAGGGAAAAGAAAGAATCAGAAAGAAGTCGGGAGACCAGGGAACTCGGGGAAAGAAAGAAGACAAAGACGGCGAGAAAGGAATGAGGGCTAGGAAGATGCAAGGATTTTTTTTCAACGAACCGGAGTTACACCCATCTTTCACTTTCAAGTCGATCTTCTAGATCTTATCCGTTTCCTTAGTGAAGGTCGTCCGCATTGCTAAAGGAAGCTAGTCAGTCCTCCTCCCCCCGCCCCACGCGTGGCTGCGCTGCTGTATCCCCAGCCACTGAGACCCAATCCATCCCGAGTGGGAACGTCTGCAGGAGGGCGACTCTGGGAACACTCTTGCGACTGGTTGTCACCCGGGAGCCTAACCGGATTAATACCCAGAGTTGGATTACGCTGGCTGTCACCAATACGCCTAAAGATTATAATCCAATTTATGCACATTACAGCCAGTATTAACTTTATCTGCTATTTTAAGACTCCCAGTTGCCCCGCGTGTCCTCAGAGGACAATCCTCCGCGTTCTGATGCCACCCACCAGGCTGTCCGGAGGGGAAACCTCCCGAAGAAAACAACTCCAAGCCTGGTTCCTGAGGGTCTGCAGCCGGTACTCCCAGGTGTTTTACCTTCACCTGGGCACCGCTGCGCGATGCCTCCCAGCCGGGGATTACCAAAGCGGGAGGAGTTCCCTTGGAAGGAAATAGCATTTTTGTTCATTTCATTTTTGAATTTTCGGTGGCGGTGGCAGAAGGGCGGGGAGTGGGAGTGGTGGACGGGTGCCTGTGAGTGTGGATGGGGAAGGGGGCCAGGGGATTCTTGCCGGTTTTAACAGTCTCAGCGACTGCTTTTTGATGTTTGTTTGCAGAGTGGCACTTCTCTGGCTCTTTCCTTAAATAAATTTGTTTGGGCGTGAGTTCTTGACTTCCCAGCACAAAACCACAAAAAGACGGGGTGGAAAGTAAAAGAAAGCCCCCTCCCTCCCCCGAGCGTGCTAACGCCGAAGACTTGATTTAACACACCCCTTCTCCGGCTGCTGGGGGCTCTAGGCAGTGGCTACATTCCAGCAGTTTTAATCCGTTTTTTATTGTAGGGCGGGAGGAGTTTACACAGGGCTGGGATGGCTCCCCAGCTGGCCGCTCTCCCCACTCTAGCGCCCCCTCCCCGTCCTTTGCTCCACCCCCCCCCCGCCCCCCCTCCGGTAGGAACCTGTTACTTTAAGCCGGGCGTTCCAGTGTGGCGGTGCGGGCCGCCGGGTTTCGGGAGGTGGCCGGTGATTGGCTCTTTCGAGCTCCCCCTGGTTTGCTCGCTCGGCCTCCCCGCGCGCTCCGCCCCGCCCTCGCGCCCTCCCTCCGCCCCGTAAGGCTCGGAGCCCCGGTGTAAGGCGCCACGGCGCATGCTCCGGAATCTCATCCTCTGGCCCTGGAGCTGCTGCTGCTGCTGCTGCTGCTTTTGCTTTTGGGGCTGAGTTTAATAAGCGAGCGAGCGAGCAAGCGAACGCGGGGGGAAAAAGGCAGAGAATGTCCGCCATCTACCCTCCGCTCCTGGGCGCGCTCTCATTCATAGCAGCCTCTTCATGAATTACAGCTGAGGGGGGCGGGGGAGGGGGGTACCACACAACACCCCAGCAAACCTCCGGGCCCCCAGGCATGGCTAGCTCGGTAAGTACATGCAAAAAAAAATAATAAAAGACCCCCCCCCTTCCCCGCCTTTCCTCCCTCGCCCTGCGCCGCCGCCGCCGCCGCAGCCCAGACAGCGCCAGCGCTCCGCGGTTCCAATTAGAGAAAGGTTGGTACGGCTTGCAGGGAGCTGCCGCCTCTCCCTCAGCCTCCGCTCCCCCCCCCCCCCCCCCCCCCCCCCCCCGCGCCTCCCTCTCTCCTCGCCTCTCTTTGCAATCGCAAGAAGCGCACTCTCGCTCACACGCGCGCACTCACACACACACTCACACGGTGGAAGGAGGCGAATAATAACTCAGCCATATTTCAGCCGCCGCCGCCGCCGGGAGCCGCGGGCACAGTCCGGGGACGCGGCGAGCAGCCTCGGCGGCCGCTACGATGGTGCGTTCTCCGCGGCGCGCGTGTGTGAGCCGGAGTGTGCGGGCTGACAGCGGCGGGGCCGCACGCAACTTTGCCCCCGCGCCGGGCTGTGAGCAGTCGAGCCTCGGCGGCTGTCCGCCCGCCTCCCTGCCTTTCCGAATTTTATTTTTTGGGGGAGGTGGGAGCTACTTTGGGGCCACTTTGGCTCTTGGAAGTGTGTTGCGGGGGCTCTGTTAGGCTGGCCTCGCCGATCGCGTGGGGCTTTTCGCTGGGGGGTGCGGGGTGCCTTAAGTTATGGATGCCTCGGCGTGTTTTCCTGCGGGCGTGTGTGTGTGACGACGTCTCATTTTTGTTGTGCACGAACCCAGTGCTAAGAGCACGGGAGTTTGTGCCCATCAACAGAGGCTGCCTGTAGTTTCCATTCCGCCTGGCACAGCGCTCCACACGCACGCACACACACACGTACACAAAGACTTCCTCGGCGTGTGCCTGTCGCCGCGGCACTTTCAGGGAGGGGGCTCGCCAGAACCCCCCCTCGGGGTCCCGGCTACCTCCCTTCCCACGCCGGGAAACCGCCCCGGCATCGCCTCCTAATTGTCTTCTAATTTGTTTCCGATGCATTTGTTGTCGTGCTCGTAGTGGCTTGAGTGAGCTCTCCCTCTTCCCCCCGACCCCCGGACCCCCTTCCCGATTGGGGGTAACATTCCGTTACAATCCCTATCGGCGTGGATGCTGGGCGCCGGGCGGGCCGGGTGGGGTGTATCTGGGGGTGTGGAGTGTGCGCGCCCACGCGCGTGAAACGTGGATGCAGAGGGCACCGCCGTTTCCTTTTATGTGCGTTTCAAGAAGGAGGAAAAAAAATGTCAGGCGCAATGTTCAGTGTCGAACGGTCGCCTTCCTGTTGTTCACGGCTGTCTCTCCTCCCCCTGCCCGCAGTGTGCCGTGCAGGTGAAGCTGGAGCTGGGGCACCGCGCCCAGGTGAGGAAAAAACCCACCGTGGAGGGCTTCACCCACGACTGGATGGTGTTCGTGCGCGGCCCGGAGCACAGTAACATACAGCACTTTGTGGAGAAAGTCGTCTTCCACTTGCACGAAAGCTTTCCTAGGCCAAAAAGAGGTAGGGCTCGAATACAAAAGGAGCTTGATCAAAAAATGTCTTTGCTCGCGGAGGAAACAATCGCTTGGCCCGGGCGGTCCCCCCTGCCCCTCTCCCCGCCCCCCGTCCACCCCCCCCCCCGCCCCCCCAGCGTCGCGCTCGCCGGCGTCGCCTCGGGACCTGGGTGCGCGGCGCCGCGCTGGCCAGGTCCGGGCTCTCGCCCGCGCGCGCGCCACTTCGGCTTCGGGAAAGTCACCGCAGAGAAAGGACCGTCAGGTGTCGAGTGTTTATTCATCCCAAGCCAGCCCTCACCGGTCCTCTGGGGTTAGCCGCGGGTTCTGTGGGAAGGTGCAATTAGTTGTTGGGTTTGGAGGCGTCGGGGGGTGGGGCTGGAGGGAACAGCTTGCGCCTTTTTTTTTCCTAGAGAAATTGAAATTTACCTGTGTTATTAGCAGGGAATGCGTGGGATGTAGTTATTGTTCCGTTTTGGGAAGTCGCCTCTCCTCAGGGTCTCCTCTGCCTTCCTCTCTGTGAATTAGGCGGGAGGTGCCCGTTGTCACTGATTTTTCCTTTCGTGGGTTAGTCACCCCCCCGCCTCGCACCGTCAGCATTTTAATGTTTAGTCGGCGGAGGGGCGGGGGGCTTACTCGTCCCTAGCCCCCAGTGGCACTTGACTGCTCATTGGATTTTTGAGCAGCGTGCCGAAGTCTCTGCCCGATGTGATCTGCGGGGAGGAGGGTCCCTGCAAAGGTCGAAGCTAAGTTTCGGAGGAACGATGTTTGTCCTGCCTTCTTCCTCACTTCTTCCCCACCTTGGTTTTTAGCCTTGGTCTCTAGTTTGCATATCCTGCCCAGCCTCTCGGGTCCCAAACACTTTCCATACAGGGCAGGACAGTTTTGAAAAAAGAAAAAAGAAAAAAACAAAACAAAACACTGGAGTGTTATTTTGAAAGAAAATTTAAAGAGGGTTTGAGAAATCCTGATGTCTATTCCCTTCAGCCTCCGGAAAGCTACTGTCTGGTTGTTTTAGTTGGATTAGTGGAGGTAACAGTACAAATACAATAAGGTGCTTTGTTTGTGAGCAGGTTTATTTATCTAACTCGACACAATGGTTAGTAGTTATCTTCCATTTGATCCGTAATCTTTATTGGCATCTAGAACTCCTGCAGTTTCTTAGAGTAACATCATAATAAATCCATTCTGCTTAGAGCTCCTGGAAATTATTGAACATTGAGGAGCTGAATAAAGAAAGGAGCAATGCTGTGTGCCTCCGAGGTGGCGGAGGTTTGTGTTGATGCTTATTTTTTGTTTCCAGAGCTCATGCAATGGGTTGTAGGACTGTATGTTTTGCCTTTAGTGGTTTGTTTTATAGCTCCTCCTGAAAACTTGAGCAGTCGAATTTGTTGGGCTTTGCTGATGGTTAACAAATGAATCCAGCTTCTAATAGAAGGGTAAGACTATGCATGGCCTAGAGGAAATAACATTTAGATTTTGTTAGCATGTTAGATCAAAATACAGCCAGAGATAATTTTCCTTCATATTTCCTCAACACTGTAATTAGGATGAGCGTCGTCAAGTTTCTGTCACTGTTTGAGGTTGGGTGTGATGCTTCTTGGAATCTCGCTCTCCCTTTTCCATGTATGTATAGAGCCACTGCAGAGGAGTTGAAACAAAAGAAACCACCTTCTAAGATCCCTGGTAGCCACCATTAAGACTCCTTGGCTGCCACACACTTTGAGAGGGAATACATTTAACCAAAAAAGCAGTGTTTAGTATATTAGGGAAACTACGTCAGTTGGCAGATAGATGTAGCTCTTAAGATAACTTTGTTTAGGCTCCTTGGCAATCAACAAATTGGCATTATGAAATTAAAGATGACCAACCTCCCCGTATTTCACCACTGTTTCCCTGCTTCAGTGTGTGAGTGGGGATGCTCCCCTTTATTTCCCATCCTGAATGATTTTCGGTCCAGCCTGAGGGAGCATGAGGGTGCTGGCCCTGCACAGCCCACACCTGGGAGTTGTTGCTAGGCGTGGTAAGCCGCTTGCTAACACTGATGTCTCAGACGTCTCTAGCGAGAGATGCCTGCTTGCCGGTTGGGCTCTTCGGTTTTTATTTTCAACTGCGGAGTTTCTTTATGTGGTCTATAAGCCATTGTTTTAAAATGTTTATTTTTGGATTTTTATTTGTATGTGTGCTTCCCATGATGTGACAAGTCCTGGGAAAAATGCCAGCTTACATAGCCCAGGAGAGACCTTGTCATACTGTAATTACACGATTCAGATTGCAAGAGAAGGTTTCTCTGTTCATTGGGAATACTTAGTTGTAAATTCAAGTAACACCAAACATACCACTTGATCCTGGGACTTATTTTTTGGCTTATAACGCCTTTCAAAATGATAAGAATAAATAAATACAGAACAAGAATGCCAGACATGGCTAAGTCTACTCCTGTACCTTTTAAGGTGCTGTATTTGCTGTCTTCTAGATCTGTAAGTGAGAAATTGGAAATGGAAGACACTGCAAAAATGGCTTTGTGAAAAATCTGAGTTGCAAGGTATTCAAAAGAAATGCACATACTCCAGACTGTAAATGGCTATTAATAATGGCAAGGTAAATCACTTTCAGTATATACATTAGTTGATCAACGGAAGTGGACCTTAGCACTGAGGATGAACTGCTCAGCCACGAAGATGGATGAGTCCTTAGTTTGGTAAATCTTTGGTTTGGAAAAGCAAATTGATTTTCAGGTTGATTTCCTTTATTCCACAGTAATAGTATGAGAACTTGTAGAGAAAGAAATTAGAGTATTTCAACTTGTTGCCTGATGAGAATTACATGTACCGTTTCAGAATTGAGCTAATTGTACTTGAATTCATGTGGATTTACTCTGTCCCAAAGATGGGTTGGAGACTTGCAATTTAAAATTACTAGCACTGAGTCCTAGTAGAGAGATTTTGATGAAATGGTGAAGCCTGGAATATCCATTAGCTGTTACAGAATAGGCAGGTCAGAGTCTAATGCATTTTAAAACTATCCACTTGTAAAAAAAAAAAAAAAAGACTATATCTTATTTATTAGTACCAAAGATTTGTAATAGTCTGATATGACTGAAATGAATAGTCACATTCAAAACATTTCATTTAAAATATTAATGTTTTCATTTTCAATATGATGGGAATTTGAGTGAACTTTCTTTCCAATTACAGCCATCCTTACTATTGCAGTCTGTTCCATTGACATTTATGATATGAAATCTGTTGCTTATTATTTCATGTAAGCTAATTTGGCCACTGGTATGGTTTGATGGCTTTTTATTTGTAGCCCTAGTCCTTTGAGTGGGCAGATAAAGCATAATAAATCCCCACTTACAACTTTGATTTAAATGTTTGAGCCCAGCATTACTGTGTAGTTCTGATTTGTGTTAAACAGTCTTCTGAAATAATTTGGATAACTTTTTATCAGGGTGCCTAAAATTTGAGGCTGAACTAGCTGAAGATATTGCGTGCACCTGGTGTGTTTCCTCTTCTTAGGTATTTCAAAGGTTTCAGAAAAAAAAAACAACAACAGATGGATGACTATACTGATATATTCAGTGAGTGTTAGAAGATTTGGGTAGAGTTCTGTATGGAATTAAGATGACTGGTGAGAGCAGTTCTACTACTTGGCATTTTGAAGCAACATACAGCATAATTTTCCAAGGCACTTAAAAGCTGAATTATTGGAGGCAATCTCCTATGCTGTTAGTGGGAATATAAATTGGGCACGGACATTTTGGAGGGCATTTGGCAACATCTATTAAGGTTTTAGATGTTTATACCCTTTGACCCCGCAATTTTACTTCCAGGGATTTTCCAACAGATACAGCTTTGCAACTGCACAAAGATACAGTGTATTTCTTGTGACTTTTTAAACAGCAGAAATTGGGAAGCAAGCCAATTAGGGGACCCCAGCTGGGTTCACTTAAATGATGGGGATTATCAAAAGGGGTAAATATGTTTGTAGATGCAGGAAGATCTTCAAGAGATATTAAGTGAAATAAGTCAAGTTGCTAGATCTGTGTGATCCCATTTAAAAAATATGCTTATAGAACTAAAAAGGGTATGTGTGTATGTGTATAAATAAATTTTGGATGAGTGGGAACCCAGCTCTTATGGTGTTGGCAGGGATGGGAGGTTGTTTTTGTAGCATTTGATTTTTTTTTTTTGAAAAGTTAATTCCATATATTTAAAACATTCCAGTGAGCACTCATTACTTTTTAAGACTAAAAGACAAAGAGTAAAGACCCAGTGTAGAACTATCTTGGGTAGATATTGCTGCTCCGTGGTGAGGAGTTTGGGTTAGGAATTACAGCCTTGTATTCGAATGCTGGCTTTAGAGCCCTCTTGTGTGCTCTTGAGCAAGTCATTTCTGTGTGTGTTTTCTCACTTGTGTTCTCATTTGTGTTCCTGGAACGATGGAAGAAGAGGACCATTACCTCCTAAATTGAGGGGTAAATATGAATCAGCTGTTTTCCAGTTTATTGGTCTTCGGACCTCTTCAGACTCTTCAAAATTGATTCCAGAGAGCTTTTTCCATGGACTTGTGTCCATTAATATTTACTCCATTAGAAATCAAACCTGAGACATTTAAAAAGTTATTTATTAATTTGTTGAAAGATAACAGTAATCAACCCATTATACGTCAGCATATAAATAGCATTTTAATGAAAATGAGTATTTTCCAAAAATGGGAGTGAGAAGTGTGGCATTCTTCTACTTTCTCTGTGTACAAATCTTTTCACTGTTGTGAAATAACTGGCTCAGCTTGTGTGTCTCTGCATTCAGTCTGTTGTGTTCTCACACTTCATGGAGCCCCTGGAAGACTGAAGCACACTCGTGAGAGCATGGGGGAAAGAGGCAAAAATGTCTTAGAGTTGTGGTGAGAATAGCCAATCCCTGGAAGAGGTTTTGGGGATCCTGGGGTCTCCAGAATACACTCAGAGAACCGCTGGTGTCAGATATTCAACGTAGAACCTGGCACAGATGAGCTGCCCCATTAATATGTGGAAGCTGATGTTTTAAAGCCACAGTTGATGTTGCTAATAAAAACATTTAATGGAAGGAAGAAAGATCAGTCTCTTCCAAAGTACTGGCATGGTTACGTTCCATTGTAGCAATTATCCAGCGATTTTTTTCAGAAAAGGAGAATCCAAACTTGGCTTTCAGGGGATGCATTTTATAGTTAATATCACTGTCCAGTTTATGGCATATTATTTGTATAATGCAGAAGCTTTTGTATCTCTTATTTTAGGTGACCTCCTGTAGGACTGTCTCTGTGATGTAGGACAGGGCAGGGGTAACAGTCAGTCTCATAATTTTACTTTAAAGATTCCTTGTTCTTTGCTCTTGGTTCTTTGAAGTTTCCTTCCAGTGGTCTTCCCTGGGCCAACCTTAGCCCTTTCGTTCTTTTTCTGGTCATCTATTACAGATGATTCCTACTACTTAACACAGCTTTTACAGTTCTGAGACGTGGAACTTCTTCTTCTTTTTTTTTTTAAATCTCTCGGTGACTTAAGTCCTCAAAAGAGAACTTGGAAAGCTTAGATACTTGGGAGGGGAGGAGCTATACACAGTTGCACCAATGACTTAGTTAAGGATTCTGTGTATTACTGAACTTCAGACTTTAATCTTTATTAAATTTTGATCTCTGAAACATAATGTTTCACACTGTCCTGATGGAGATAATAGAAAATTCTATAATTATTTTCCCTTGGCTTTTATACTTTCCTTGATTTTAGGTTTTACTCCTCAAACAAGAAGCTACCATGTAGAAAGAGAAATTCTTTTGTCTCAGTAATACAAGTTAATATTCTTTCAAAACATTTTGTTTTGTGTGTGTGGCCAGAGTGTTTTTAGTTCATCCTCTTCCTCATAACATAGATTTTAACGCTTTAATCTTTGATTCTCTTATATTTTGTGGTTCTCTTTATTCTTGTTTATAGGGCTATATTCATATTTGAGAATATAATTTGTCTGAAAAGAGTCCATTGATACTACAGATAATTCATACATTTTTTTTTAAACTTACAGATAATGTAGAAGATGAGAAATTACATTGCACCATCGTACTGTACAGCTTTTATGAAGAACCCATGTATTTTTTTACATGCAGTTGAAAATGCTGTTATTTTTAAAATTTATAGATATGTGTTCATTATAGAAAAATCAAACCATAGATACATTAAAAAGTCACTGAGAATTCTTTACAGACAGCCATAATTAATATTTTAGTAAATATCTTCATATATATACATACACACATATAAATATTAACCATAAATTAACATTAATTCACTCAACAGGTGTTTTTTTGGAGCTCCTATATGGCTAGATCACTTCTAGGAGCTGGGGATACAGCACAAATGAACATTACTACCCTCATGGTATATGGTGAAATACCATCTTTTTAAAGCTGAATTTTATGGTATTACATTGAATACACATTTGTCATAACTTTATGTGGACATTGTTCTTAGTGTTAATTTGTTATGAATAATGCTATGCTGAACACCTTTGACATATTCATTTTTATAGTTTCGCCTATAATTTCTTGGTGTTAGATTTCCAGAAGGGAGATAGTTGAGACAAGGTACACAGGATTTTGATTGATTGATTGATTGATTTAAAGGTACATAGATTTTAAATTTTGTTGTGCATTACCAAACTTCCTTCCAAAATGATTGTACCAATTTATCCTTCCCCAGGGGTTGGGAGACTTCTCCTCTCCCCACATGGTTACCAGTACTGGGAATTAAGTTTTGTTTTTTAATCTTTGCCAGTTTGTGGATGAAGCAATACTTTACTTTTATTTGCATTTATTTGGTTAGCAATGCTACATAGCTCTCTGTGTGTATATATTTACTATTGGTCACTTATGGTATGCCTCTTTTGTGCCCTTTTTGTATTTCTCAAAAAAAAAAAGTACAAGAAAATACAAAGGAAAGAATGATATAACAAACATTCAAATCCCCACTACCAAGAAGAAATAAATGTTTACATTTTATCCTATTTGATTCTTTGTTTTGATTTTAGAGAATTAGGTATTATAGATGCAGCAAAAGTTTTTAAGTGCTTCTGAATCCTTTTTTTTCTAACTTTTTAGCCTTCCATTCTATTGATGCACATTTGCACATTTATATTGATGCAGGTAATAGTACATTGTGTTTTAAAAATCTCCACCAAAAGTATCATAGCGGGTGAATCATTTTTTTAAATTGACATATAATTTGTATACCATAAAATTTACCCTTTGAAAGTATAAAATCCAGTGGCTTTTGGTATATTCACAAGGTTGTGCAACAGTGGCCACTATTAAATTCCAGAACATTTTCATGAGTGAATAATTTTGTGTCTTGCCATTTTCCCCTCTCGACATTTTTGAACCTTACTACATTTCATGTGTAGAGAGCAAATTCATTACCTTTAGGTCCTTCTGTTTAGTATTTTATGGCAGGAATAGGTTGTATGCTTACTTTTCTGGTCCCCTGTTAAGGAATATAGAGGTCACTTTCTGTTCTGTGCAGTGAACATCTTTGAATGTGTTACCTTTTACAAATGAACAAGGTTTTGAATATAGGCCTAGAATTTGAGGTGTGCGTGTGTTTTCATTTGTATTAGATGTTGTCAGATTGCTCTACAAAGTAGTCGTGACAGTTTATACTCTGTCAGGGGCGGAGTACTGTTTTCTCTACAGCTTTGCCAACATTGATTATTTTCAGATCTCTTATTTTTATATTTAGTTGAAATATGGTATCTTTTGTTTTCATTTGCATCTCTCTGATTTCTAATGGAGTTGAACATTTTCTATATGTTTATTGACCATTTGGATTTCCTCTTTATTGACTTTTAAAAACATCCTTTGTCTTTTTAAAAAAAACTATTGGGATCTTTTGTCTTTTTCTTATCTGTAGGATGTTAGTCCTTTGTTGTTTGCGTTGAAAATATCTTGTCCCATTTTCGTTTCTTTTTCTTGTAGTCTGATGTGTGGTATCTCTTTGTCATACACAAGTTTTTAATTTTGTCAAATTGATCTATTTTGTTTTGTTTTCCTGTGTGGTTTTGGGGTTTTGTTTAAGAATATAATTTGTGGGCATGGTAATGTGCTTAACCGGCAGACTTCATACGTGCAGGACACAGGGAAAGGATTGGGGGAGACGTAAGAGAAAAAGGGGGTCCCTGCCTTCGATATGCTTTTGTCTTCTGGAGCTGGAAAGGACCCTTGAGATTCTTCATCTTTGTTTATCTTCTTGTTTTACTTTTAACCAGAAGCCTAGAAATGTGAAGTGATCTTGCATGTAGATACAATGAGTCACAAATGTGCTGGTGTAAAGATAGCTAGTAATAAATGTGGTAAACGTTTACTTTTAAAATGGTGAATAATTATTCACTTATATTCGCAGACAAATGTTCAGCAATAGTTACTTTTGTAGACATGACCTAGGATTTAATTAAGTGGTGGTAACCTTGGTAGATGCTGTTTAAAAGGGAAAAGTTCTATAGCTTCTTGAAGGTAAAATCACATTTATTTTGTGGATTAAGATTTCCCTTTGAGATTAAATCATTAGGAAAAATTGTTACTGAATGGTAGGTATCTCCTGATAATCTGCCGCCTCCCCAGCCCCCCACCTCCCTGCCATGGTAGGATTGCAATGCCATGAAGGATCCAGAACATTGTTTTAAGAAATACTGTTGTATGATGTAGTCCTTTTAACTTAAGTGTGATAAGTTTGCAGTGATTAAGGTTTGAAGGAGGCTATTATCATTGAATTTCTAAAAAGATAAGGCTAGAATTTGGGTGTGATTTAGTTGGTATGTAGTAGTTAACAGTTAACTTTTTGGATAAAATCAGTGCATCATCATTTTTTTTAAAGAAAATGATGGCTTATCTTGAACTCATTCTGAGGCCTGTTTATTTAAAATCATGTTCCTAAGTGATTATAAAGATGATCAGTTGAATTTAATTAGAGTTATTACCCATGTTAGAAGATTGATATTTTCTGAGCCAAATAAATTTTAAAATATTTAATTTTGCCAAAAGCAGATTTTTTTGCTTTGTTTCTTTCCAGCAGAAATCATTAGTTACTTATTTTCCCATCAAATACCAGGCCAAATGCTGTGTGTATGTATTGATTTTAAAAAGCAAAATACACATTAACAATTTCCTAAAATATTAGTAAGAGCAGTAACCTACAGAGTAGGGAGAGTTACTTGCCTCTTAATGTATCTAGATATAAATTCAGTCTGCATAATGCCTGTAATCTTTGCAGATAGGTTTTATGCCCTACTTCTTCCTTCTCCCTCCGAGGGTAGTATTGGGGGAGATTAGTATCCGATTATTCTAGGTACCTATTTATTTTGATAAACACTTAGAATATTTTGGATGTTTAAAAACAAGGTTCGTTTGGACTCCTATTATCCATACCTTTTACCCCAAATACTTCATTATTATGAGTTGCTGAGAACTGAAAGGTTTCTTTGCATTGAAGAAATACTCTTCTATTAGACAAAAATTTTTCCTTTGTTTGATTTCTTTCCCTGTTCCTGTATTATAAGCAACTGTTGTGTGGTGACTCAGTGACAAATAGTTTAGGCTGTTGGGATTTGGTTGCTCTTGGTGGGATGGATTATTCAAAATGGTGACATAGCTCCAGATTTTCTTATCAGAGATGCTTGTTGTATGACTTTGTACCTATGCCCAGAAATAGTAACGAGCAGTAGGAAGTTACTTTCTCATCATATGAACACTGAGCAGAAGCATGTGTTATGTCCTCAGTCAGTCCCCACTGGCCTCTCCTTGGATATGTATCTATTGTTCCTCCTATGTTGCATTAGTTACACATCAGATGAGATGAGACCTATATTCTCTCTGTGGGTAGTACTCATAGCTTTGATCAATGCAGTCTAGACATTGGAAGTTTTTGACAACAATGTAGATTTGCAAGTCGGAGTTTTAGAATCCTGACTTTAACTTCCACTCCCCTAAGTGGTAAATTATTACTCAGTGTTCTGAAACTCGTTTCTTCTGTACCTCTAATAATTGACTTTGTGTAAACAGAGCCACCACTTGAATTTAGCAGGAAACATTGTGTTAGCTTAGAATCACATTTTCTAGAATGAGCTTTAGCCTATGTTCTAGGCAAAAATGAATTTTTCTCCTTTCCTGTCTTTTCTCCCTTATTCTTTTTTTTTTTTTTTTTCCCACTGACTTTGGATGCTTTTTAAAAAGCTAGACACAAATTTGAGAGACTTGGCCAGGTCTATCACTGTTTTTACTACTTAATCCATGAAATACAACTAGCCTTTTAGCTTTAAAAATAGAGGAGTCAAATGTATTCCAGTAACTTGTAGAGCGGTATTTAGCAATGCAGCAGGGAAGGCTCTGGCCTGGACCCTAGAAGGGATGTGTTTGGATTGAATAAGCTCTGTGGGCTCTTCTAGCTCTGAAATATTATTTTTCCTTAGTTTTTTGTCTTGTTTTGTTTTGTTTTAAAGGATAAGCTAGGAGCATATCATGGATCTAGTGTTTTCTTAACAAAATAAGTGCCATTTATGAGATATCACCAGTGTATTGGCTATCATGCTAGACAATAGGTATGTTCTGATGTATTAAATTTCTTTTCATAAATGTGGTAGTTTGGAGAATGATTTTTTTTTTGAAAAAAGAAAATGTTGACATGAACTTGACTATATTGGAATTTTACCTTTTTTAATGGTGAGTGAGCAGTGCAGTGGGTATAAGACTTGCCTGCAATAACAGGGAAGTAGGGTAATTGGTTAATTCGCCAAATAGGTGATTATGTTTTCATTATGAAAAGTTACGTTCTGGTAATATTGGTGCCATTTATACCAGCCATCGACACTGCTTGTAGGTTGGAACATTCAAGAACTCAAGACACCCTATGTTTATTGGAAACTTCTTCCGCAAATAATGGCTCTTGATCAGGTAGGAAGGCCATTGGGTTTTCCATGAAAGTTGGCCGATTATTTTTTTTCTTCCCTATAATGTAGGCCAGAGCTTGAAATTTTGTCAATTTGTTTTCCTGAAGCATTATGTTTCAGATAAGTACCTGTGTTTCTGTTGTCAACAGAATAATTGGGGACTTGGACTTATGTTATCATGTAAATAGGTTAAAAGAGAAAGTACGGTATATCAAATATTTGATCACTCACCATACCTTCAGGGTTTTGTGTTTAATAATTCAGATGCTTAATTGAAGTTGTCTTGAAAAGCAATTACCCTTCCACTCTTTCCTTGTAACTTGCTGCTTAACTTTTAAGGAAAAAAAAAAAAAGGAAAGAAATTTCTATTTATTCCAGCTTGTTAAAAGGAATTGTTGAATGATGCTAGAGCCAAGGATTTAGTTATACGAATATAAAAAAATACACAAATGCAGACGGTTTAAAGAGAGCAGCAAATAAATGAGAATTATGTTGTAAAGTCTATTCAGCTGGGAGTTAGTGCTACTTGACATAGTGTCTTTCTGTAGAGACTCTTTTTTGGGGGTGGGGTGGGGTATTTTCATCATTGATTTTAGTATTTGATTCAGTCCATTTTCTTTATGTCAGAATGGCCAGAATTATTCATTACTCACATTTTGAGAATTGTGTCAGAGATAAAAGTACGTGAATGAAATGAAGGGGAGAAAATGCTATAGCAAAATGTTCATAGAAGTTATCTCTGGGAGATGGGGTATCGGGAAATTAAAAAAAAATGTCAAATTGGCTTTATTCAAAGATTCAGCACCCCATCTAGCAAATAGAAAGGAGCTCTCAGGAAATTCTTGTGAAATTTGTTGGATTTTTCAAGCTTTCTTGAATGATACATATTATGTGAATATAAAACTAGATGTTTAAGTGTACATATGGACATGTTTACAGTAAGCTTTTTAGTTTTGTTTTTTTTAAAAGTAATCTCATCGAGAACATAAAAATGTCTTTCCCAAGGGACATTTTCATGTTTTGTTATTTGAAATTTTAGTCACCTTGTCATTTTGAGTGTTTTCCTTTAATAGCTCTATAATATATGCACAAATGTTTCATAAGTTGATTGTAAGCTTTAAAGAGAAACGTGTAAATAATACTCGTACCTTTCTCAACAGTGTTGCTCTGTTGAAGTTTGTAAAATTAATCAGATTAACCTCATTTATAAGTACATGATTCGTATAAGATATTCTTTGTAACAGAAAGGCAACCATGCTTAATATTTCAGTAGAGTATACATTTTTGGAGTACTAAGGAATGTTTTGAAAAGTTTTGATTTTTTTTTTTTCCCTGTGGAGTTTTGATAAGTATAACTTTGTTAACTAATACATTTATCTTGATGTGTAGTATTAGGACATTTTCCAGGGCCTCAATCTGACTTTAATAACGGACAGCAAACAAAAGGACTCTCATCATGTTTAGATGTATGGTAATAGTGTTAGAGATAAATAGGACCTATAATTGGAAATACAGACCCATTTCCAGTTTGTGTCTTTGTATACAGTTTGGAAGTTAAACTTACGTTGAATTGGGAGAAATAAAAAGTACCCAAACGACTACCAAAACAAAGGCAAAACAAATGTTTGGGGCAGGGAAATTGATGCATTTTTGAATTGATGCAAAAGTGCATAAACACAGACAATATTTTAGTATGAAGACCGTTTTAATTGTGTTTCATGCATAAACTACAAAAATAACCAGAAGTTTTACAAAATGAAAATTAAAATGTAATTTCCTGTTTTGAATACACGACAGATAGATTAATATGAACATTCCTTAAACACAACTAAAAGAAATGCTTTCTGCCAAATGACAAGAGTTAATTCTAGTAGTCTTAAAGGTCTCTTTACAATCCGAAATTTTATCTGATTCAGTCCATGATATTATGGTCTGTGGAAAACATGTTTACATTTTTAACCTTAAAAAAAATAGCGATTGAAAGTGCTATGCTCAAATGCATAGCAGGACTACATGTCAAATAAAAATAAGTCTGTTTTCCCTTTGGTATTAGATGCTTTTATAAAATTCATAAATGACAGATTAACTCCACCTTCGATGTAAAACACAAGACTTGACATTTGTGATCAGAGCATTTCTTTACTAGCTGCTGGAATAAAATTGCCACGTTAAGTTCCATTTGCTAGCATTTGGAGTAACGTTTTTCATGGGCTTAATTCAGTTCTGCTGATAAGTTTTTATTTAACTATTTCTGTTCCTTTGGAGAGAGCTCTAAATGGGATTCCTAATAGTCTGGATTCTTTTCTTCAGGATTAAGAAATGTATGAAGATGAGGAAAATCTAGTCTTTGGCACCATGATTACAACTCACAGTATTTGTTTCTATTTTTATTATTAAGCTAATTTGCAAGTATAGAAAATCACGTATTTGTTTTAAAATCTAGTCTCGCTAAATACTCAAGGGACCACGCTAAAGACTGACGCGTTTGAGCAGTATGAAGCCTTGGTTTTGAATATTGCAACTTGTTAGAAATTCCAAATTTGGTACCAAATTAAATATACTCCTAGAATTTTATTATAGTACAGACAAAGCTATGGTAGAACAAGATAATGTATAAATGGCCCTTATTTGGAGCATATTTTGCAGTGAAAGGGGAACTGAAGGACAAGGTGTTCTCTACTTGTAGACTTGTAAAGGCCTCAGAGTTTTCTTTATGTTATTGTAGAAAGACATTATTTTTGCTTTGGCGTGCTTAAAACTAAAGGGCAAATGATCCAAAAGAATAATCTTGAAATTCAATAGCAAGAAAACTACTTGACATTGTGGGCTAGAGGCCAGCAAACGTGTTGCTTTCATTGAATGCGTGGGAAATGGGGCAGGCCTGGAATTTAAAGAGACAGGGTGCAGTACGCTAGAAAAGAAAAGCCCTCCTGTATGATTTGCTTAGTGAGAGAAAAAAAAAATAGACTTACAGTTTTCTCTAAAGGATCTTTATTGGATCAACTATTTAAGACACTGACTGAATTTTTTCTTAACTCTGCCTCCCATCTCCCTTAGCCCTCTTCTCTTGTCTGAAATTGGTGCCGGGTAAATTTGTTTATAACAGAGGAGAAGCAGCTTTTCAAATAAAAGTACTTTGTAGCCTGTTCAAATGGAGTATAATGTAATTCTCCCTGAAATTGAGCACTTATTACTTTGTTTATGTAGCTGTTTAAAAAGGGAGGGAGGGTATGATGGTGTGTGTGTGTGGGGGGGCACCTACAGGAACCTCTGCTTTAGAAAAAAATTTTTTTTCTGAGTTTTACTCCCCCATCCACTCATGAATCCCCCTTAACCCCTCCCCCACCTCCCACAATCCCTCAATAAAATAGTATTTAAAAGACTTGAATAACCAGTCCTATGTACCAGCTTCTTGCTTGAGGCAATAATGTTGTACTATTTTCAATGGGTGGTCCTGAATCTCCATGGGAGATTTTACAGGCACTGGGCTCCAAGACCCACTAAGTGTATTATTTTGAACATAACCAGTTACATTCCCGAGCCATAGAGAATATACAGAGATAATTTTACATTATTGAAGTTCCATAGTTAATTACTTACAACTCAATTTATTTAATTTTATTTGAGGAATTTATGGTTTAAATCTCTAGAAGTGACACATAATATTAACCCAGGATTTGAGGTTTCCTTTTTAAAACAAGTAAGCCATTCATACATCTGTCAATTCAGGAATACCCATTGGCGTGTATATTTTAATTCATAGGTGCTTTTTGTTGCTTTTAATTTTTCTCCTTTAGGAAACAAACACCTAGCAGTCACTTCCAAATGTTACAGTGTCAAAGTCCTATTTCTCTTACCTGAGATACTATAAAATGATGGGATCTGTTGTAATAAAAAAAATATATCGGTAAATTTATGGTTAGTATCTTTTGCTTGTGGCATGTAGCCTAAATATATACCACCCTGAAATTTAACTAAAATTGCGTTGGGCCAAACCTTTGTGGAAACAGGACTGGAATTACAAATTAAATACTGGATTGAGATTGCCCTTTAGGGGAAAAAAATTGTTCTTGAGGAAAACTTACTTAAATAAAATTTAAGTAAATAAATATTTACTTATACATTGTAAATATTGAAATGGGGAATGTTGCAGTCATGTGCATTCCTACATAACTTAGTTTAAAGTGATTTTGGAGTTTCTTCCCAGTGTGAACCTATAGTTATTCACCAGAGTGATAACATAACTTTGTTGGGTCATTGATTTGATTTACTTTCTTGCCCTTATTTATGTTCTTGAGAAAATTAATTTGTGAAGAATGCTGGCTTTGTATTTAGAATACTTCTATATAACTCCTGTGGTAGCTCTTTTCCATAGGCTAAGTAGAGAAGAGTTTAAGAGCAGGTACCTCAGATGTATTGGTAAAAGCCAGATGATGATATTTATGACGGGCCACTGGTTTTGTTTGTTTTAAATAACGTTAAGTAGTTTTAGGTGGAAGATTCTCATCTTTGAAGAACTGAATTTGTTCCTTGTACAAAAATTACTATATGCTTGTTTGAGTTCATGTGTAAAATGGTGTGAATTCTGTAGTTTTCTTCACTGATAGAATCAAAGATCTGGCTCACCAGTTTATGGCAGTGACGAAAATGTTTACCTTTTCTTTTTTTGTCTTTCTTTTCCCTTCCTTCCTTCCTTCCTTCCTTCCTTCCTTCCTTCCTTCCTTCCTTCCTTCCTTCCTTCCTTCCTTTCTTTCTTTCTCTCTCTCTCTCTCTTTCTTTCTTTCTTTCTTTCTTTCTTTCTTTCTCACCTTGGGACTAGTCCTTGAATTGCTAAAAAGTTTTCCAGTAGTTTTTATAAGTGAGTTTAAAGAAGTGATAGCCATCTGAAGTTTGTCTTGTGTAGCCAGTATTTAAGAGTTATTAAGATTGTCTCCACATGAAAAAGAAACCGCTCTCACGGTTATACATGTGAATAAAAGTTAAAGGTTGGTAAAAATTAGCTTGTCAAGTAAACTTTCTGACTGAGGAATAATTTTGTTTTCATTATCCGTTCCCTTGGCCGAAAATGAAATAGAAACGATCTGGTTACTAAAGACCAGTGCTGTATTGGATCACTTCCTTGAGCTTTTGCTATGATCGGTCAAGGCAGAGTTAGACAGCTGCTGTAGATTTGGCCAGTGGCCTCACAAAAGACGTTGTTTAACCCTGTTAGTTTCAGACACTATCATTGCTACTTTGCAGATGTACTTGCTGTGTTAGATGGGAGCCTCTGTGATTGTGGTTTGAACTGCTGATTTAGAAGAAGGTGGTATGGCAGAAAATGCGTGATTTTAGCACTCCATTAACGGTACAGTTTCATGTCTTGGGATATGACCCATCTCAGCGGTTTTGCTTCTGTTGAGACAGATTTAAAAACTTCAGCTTAGACTTCTCAGACTTTGGATCTTTGTACCCCCAGATGGTTAGGGAGTTGTGAAGCTTGTGAAAAGTTGTGAAAACTGAGTTTGAATTAGAATCTATGACAATTGGATCTTTAAATGTCCTTTTGGGGACTTGAGGTCCAGAGGAAAGACCCAGTCATTGACTTTAAACTCTCATTTTGGGTGTCAAAGTACCACAGTGCCACCCACTCCTGAAATTGATGTCGTAATGTTAAAAATCCTAACGATATTGGGTTCTTTTTTGTATAACGTGTTTGCATTGTTGCCATAGGTTTAAAGGGCAGGGAGATCCTTTATTGTTAAGGCTGAAGAAGGCAAGATTTTGAAACCTACTGCTACGTGATTAAACCAGTGTGTTTGCCCCGAGGCTGCAGTCATTCACTCTGAATTCATAGTCTCAAATTTGGGATTCTTTCTCTGTTTGAAAATAATACTTCTTAAAATTTTTAAGACTCCCTTTGCCGCCTCACGTGAAAGCTACTGAGGCAAATTATCAGGGTTAAGATTGTCGTGCAATCAAGACTGAAGATACATTTCAGTATTTTAAAGAGAAAGTTCACAGCCATTTGACATAAAATTTTACTGGGCTTTTCGTTAATCTGAAATAACTGGTCTATAAGTACTTTATCAGTGAAAACTGCTCAGCATGTAAAATGAGGAGAAGAGCACAAAGGCTTCCTGCAAATTAAGGGCACAATGAACACTAACGGACTTTCCAGCCATCTCCAGCTGTGAGATTATTATAGTTTTTGCAAACCCTTTTCTCTCAAAACTAAATCAAGAATGGTAGAGTCCTGATAAAAAGAAGTGTAGAAAAGCCTAACTAATCCTTAGATGAGTTACTTCAAACGTGCCAAAATAGAATAAAATCAGTTAATAGCGTAGATTAAAGGTTACTTTTAATGCATTTTTATCACTCATGTCGAGAATTTTGTTGTATGTTGATGCATTTGTCCTTGGTTTAAAAAAAAAAAAAAAAACCCAGAAGAAAAAATCTAGTTAAATTGGAGAGATTACATAGTCACGTTGTTATGAGGAAATTTAGTACTAATGTTAGGTGCCAGATTTGACCCAAGAGATAAAAAGCTGTGCACTTGAGGTCGGAGCTGCAAACAGGTGGCTCCAATTTTGAGTGGTAAATTTTCGGGTTACAATGGGAGGGCTCATCGGTGTACTTCTGAGAGTTGATTTGTTGTGTAGATTAAAAACAAACAAACACCCAATATGACTCTTGTGTCTTTGGATACATATGTGCAAGTTGTTCCTCGGATAAGATCACAGAAGAGTGCTAAAATCAGATCTGGATCGATGATTTACAAGTGCTTGATTCTTACAGGTGGTAAAGAGAAGAGTCTGACTTCTGGGTGCAAGGGTAGTCTTCCCCTTTTATGCATGTATCTGGGATCTTTCATGTACCGAGGAGACCACATCATCTATACTTTTAATTCAGAATCACGCTTGCCAATTTCTTAATTTGCAGTATATCTTTTTGGCCTACCTGGCATACTATGATAGAGCTGTCAAGAGTATTGGGTTAAGGAAAAACTGGTTTGGCATGCTGCCACTGATAAGAAGTTTCAAAAGTAACTCGTCTTTCTCTTTTTAGGTGCAGGCATATGGATATTGGGGTGGGTGTGTGTCAACCTTAGTGAAGCTTTGTCATAAGAACCTGGGCAGTGGGAGATTTTACAATCCTGTCACATTTGCCACTCTTCTAAGATACCAAACTGTAAGTTTCCCTAGTGGGAATTAGCAGTTATCTCCTTGTGATAGATGTATTGCTTTTACTGTGGCTTAACTGGAAATAGCCTGACTGGTGTACCTCAAGCGCATGTGTGTGCTATACGTAGGTCAGGTGCTTTCGTGGGTGTGCATACACTGATTTTTCCTAAGCCGTGTGAGAATTAAGCCCTATTAGTTTATAGTCAAAACCTACAGTTGCCCATATATAAATTTCCTGTTTGATATTCTGACCCAATTTAACCCTATACAAAGCTTCTAGCTTGAATGAGTCTTGTGACGTTGAATAACTGCTATACCGTACGGTTATTTATGTGCTCAAGAAGCTGAACTTTTGTTCCATCCCAGTAAGTTCCCAAGGGATACGTTATTCTAGTAAATCAGAAAATTTCTCTGAAAGCCAAGTACTTAATTTTTGGAGGCTTGAAAATGGGGAACATAGCCATATGCACGAGGGGGAAGAAATTCTAGTTGACCCACATCTAAAGTGCAGTTCAAAGTACTTGGACGTCTTAAATTCTCTTGGGGGGAAGAAACCCCACCACAATGCTGCCAAATTGTTTTACTTCTGTAGTTATGTCTTTGTGTGTTTATAGGAGTGGGAACATTTTATCTTCTGTGTTTCTGTTGAGGTTGTTTTTCAGCAGTGTCCCAAGAAAAGTCCTGGAGGCTGGCTTTGAAGCCCTGTGGACAAGCTGGATTTCAAAGAGCCAGAGGAATTCGGCAGTAATTGTTTTATGGCTGGCCAGAAATCAGACCTATTTGTATAGGTAGCACACAAAATAGCTGTGATTTGACAATTTGGTGCTATTTATACCTACCATAAAAAGAGAAAAGAAAAAGTTAAAGGGGTATTTTGGAAACAGGAACTAAGCTGTAAATGCAAATTGCCTCGCCATTTTCTCAAAAGAACAAAAAAAGGAAAGGGTTAGGAAGTTTTTATTGAAGGTACATAATTGAGGATCTGTCTGCTTTCAAGACATTTAATATTGTACTCACACTGAAACTACACTTCTTTCTGTTTGTAGTTTTTTTGTTTTGTTTTGTTTTTGTTTGTTTTTGTTTCCTATTCCCATCTGAATAAAGTTATTTTTGTGGAGCAAAAGGAATTCTCTGGAGAGGGGGGACAGTGAAAATCACAAAGTTTCCAACTCTATCTTAATAGACCTTTCAAATTTCATCTTACTGTTTTTATTTAGCTTTGGATAAGAACCATCTGCTGTTGCCAGAGCGAATTTTTTCTTTCCAAATAAGTTATATTTCAACAAGTAGTCATAGGTTGTTTACTGAGGTGGTGGGTGAGGATTCCTGGCATTTAGGAAATATACAGAAGGAAATTTTCACAGCTCTTCTTAATGTGTCTGCTAGAGAGGTCTTTTTGAATGCAAAGTGTCTAAACTGTTACTCTCACCTAGAGTGTATTCCGGGCTCAAGGTGGGCGGTGTATTTCGGTTTGTCTTTACTTCAGGGAGCAACCCAAAGTGAAGTTTGACTGTTTCCAGAATGTCATTCAGACCTTTTGAGGTTGTCAAATGCTTCATTGTTTTGCCTTGAAACCCCCAGCCCCAGCGCAGGCAGAGTCTGGGGCAGCGGGCAGAAAAAAAGCAAACACTTCTATGATTGACTACGGGTTTTTTTTTTTTTTTTTTTTTTTTTTTAAAGAAACCCTAGAAATGCCTTAGGGACCCCTGGGGCTTTGTCACAATTTAAAACTATTTTACCATTGAAGGCATTTTGGTGCTGTGGATCGGGACTGTATTAATTTGCTTTGGTTTTCATTTTTCTTTCATTGGATTGTGATCCTCCAGTAGTAAGTAGAGTGTTCTTTGTCACGTGTACCTTAATTTCCGGTGGGGGTGGGGGAGAGGTGCTAAAGTTTTGATTGGATGAAGAGAATTTACTGAGAGTAGGAGAAAAGAAGGGGAAAACTGGTTTGGGGGCAGTTTTGTCTTTCTTCAAATGAAGAGTTAAATAAAGTATGTGAAGAGAAGGAAGTGTCTGGGTAAAGATTTAAAATACACCTGAAACGAATAAGATAGTGTACGTCAATTAATTATGTTTCCATAAAAAAGTTAAAGAAAGAAAGCATGTCCTCAAAAAATGAAGGAAAACAAAAAAAAGGCAGGGGGAAGGGGAATCTCCTAAAAGCTGGAAACGTATTTGGATTTCAAGATGGATTCCCTCAGGGAAATAGGCTAAAGGACTCTGTAGAGAAGAAACATTCTGGATTGCTGTTACTCATCGTTGGTATGAAAACTTTGGTGGGGGGAAGGTAAGGATATAGGTAGTTACAGACCATCTTTGTTGGTTGAGAATATATAGCAGGGTTAGGGCTGGATAATGAAGGGTTCTTCTAAAGTAGTAATCTTTTATTCAGCCAACACTCAGCACTGCTATGTGCCAAGAATTGCTCTAAACATTGAGGATAACAGCAGGAATAGAAGTAATTTTTGTCTTAGAGAAGTGCATCAGGCTTGTGAAAAAACCCCTCAAAAACAAACAACCCCCCCCCCCAAGATAAGTTCCTTTATGAAGGTATGAAAACAAATCTATGGAAACAAAGTTCTGAGTGATCAGTTCTGCCTGTATCAAAATTTGAACTAACGTTTTTTTTTTTGTTTGTTTGTTTTTGTTTTTTTTTTTTAATAATTGCAAGTGAAAAGTCTAATAAAAATGAGAATGTGTGGATTAAAAAAATTATCCTCTTTCAAGGATGGATTTTCATTTCTCTGATTTTCCTTCCATAGGACTACATATGATATTTTTAGAGTTTCTGAACTCTCTAGATGAGCATCATAGAATATAGGGTTATATAGCTGAAAAGGTGTAGGAAAGCAATTTGTAGTTACTGACCATTTAATTCCGTACTCTGTTATTCACATTTTACAGATGTGGATCCAAGACTCAAGATTTAGTAACTTGCCCAAGGTCCATATGGCTTGAGTGCAGTGACCATATGTCCTGTTTCCTGGGGATTGTCCCAGTTTATGCCTGTTTTTGAGTGACACGACTAAGATTGAATCTCAGGCCTTTTTGACTCCAACTCATAAGCTCTTCTCTGTTTCACTGTTTATACTATACTCATGTGTCTATTTCCCGATTGGTCTAAGTGAGAAGGATTCTGAGGCATACGCCTGGCAAAGTACAGTACTCAGTACTTATTTGGTGTTGTTTATCACGAGTGATGGAGAGAAATGGGGTGGCTTTCATGTGTGTGTTTCTTGTTTCTTTCTTTCTTTCTTTTTTTTTTTTACATCTTGTTACTTAAATGTTTTAGAATGTAATTTCATTTTCCTTCAGAAATTATAAAGGCATTTGAGAACTCTGTCCTAGGATCATAGTAGTAAATATATATCACTCATCATTGCGTGGTACTAATCAAGGAAATTCTGGTGATTTGAGTTTTCTGGATAAACGGAAATTTGGTACATTTCTTGATCACTGAACATGTTGCTTTTCCCTGTAATTTTTGTTTTTCTTTCCCCACCTAATCAGAAGCCTAGGGCAGCAGAATAGGGTTTGAGGAAAGTAACTCTAATTTGGAAAAGAAAATTGGAAACTTATGTTCTGATTTGCCCAGTTTGGTTAGCTTTTCCACAACGTTTGCTGGACAAATACTGGATACATCACTTTTATTTGGTTCCATTTAAATGGCTCAGCATTTCAGAAAAGACACAGTTTTAGAGGTGTGCTGACTATCAGGTAGTTCAGCTAAAACAGATTTAACTTACTAATTTAACATAAAATAAATTTAGTTTACTAATTGGTTCTGGTGAAGAACTTTGTTCTGTGTCATTTCTCATATATGCTGTGTCAGTTTCCATCAGGAGAGGTTATGATCTGTGCACGCTTCACTGTGGCCGTAGTCTTCTTCACTTGAAGAAGGACTGATGTCAGCTGTTAGTCTTTGGATCAAATACAGGAGTAGAAGCAAAACTAAAGCCATTTTTAAGAACTTTTAGATTAGGTGATGTTAGGTTGGGCTGGAAATGCTCCACGTTGCTCATCCTAGCCCTCTCCCGGATTTCCACATCTGTTCAGCAAAATGACTGCTCTGCCCTTGAAAAGCTCCGAGACTTACTTGTATGTGGGGTTGGTAAGGCGAGATGGGCTTAGAAGCAGATAAATTTCAGTACAACTTAATTAAGAATTACAGTTGATGGGGGGTGCCTGGGTGGCTTAGTCGGTTGAGCGTCCGGCTCAGGTCATGATCTCACAGTTTGTGGGTTTGAGCCCCGCATCGGGCTCTGTGCTGACAGCTTAGAGCCTGGAGCCTGCTTCCGATTCTGTGTCTCCCTCTCTCTGCGCTCCTCCCCCGCTCATGCTCTGTCTCTCTCTCTCTCCCTCCCTCAAAAACAAATAAAAACATTAAAAAAAAATTAAAAGCATTATAGTTGATGTAAGAATGGAGTTTTATGGAAGCATAACAGGGCAAGTTAAGGTTGAAGACGAGCACAGTTAGATGTGTGCTGATGTAGCAAATGTTTGAAACTGCCTCTCTCTTCATATTTTGTACCTTTTTTGTTTCATACAGCATTTTATGTTGTTTTGGGTGGTCCCCCCCCCCCCCCCCCCAGACTACTTATGACCATACTTGAACAATGCAGTGAAATTCTTCTTTAGCTCAAGCTGTTGTGAAGCCAAAAATAGATCTGGGCTGAGATTGGACTTTGTGGTACAAATTGTGGTTTGTAGGTTGTGGTTGTTATTGTTCCAACAGATAACTGTAATTTAAAAATTATTTAGGAGTCAGGCAAATGTTGCTGAGACAAAAGAGGACCTGGATGATTTTTAAATGGTGCAATAAGCCAATGTCTAAGTTCAGAGGACTGTTGGAATGAAATTGTTTTCGTTGATAATAGTAGTAAACCTATGGAATAGTAGGATTGGGGACTGCAGTCACGCAGGAACCTTACTTGTGCCCCTGCCCCCGCACCCCTGGCTCCCCATTTGTTTCGCTGTCCTTTCTCTGGAAATTTAAAAGCATCAAATAGGTTTCAGATGAAGAAAAACCAAAGATAGTAATAACAAGACTCAAGCTGTGCAGTCACTTTGGTCAGGGGCAGTTCAGGAGTACTGTGTTCAAAGAGCCTTACCTGTGTTCAAAGAAGTGTGGAAGAGTCTAGTAATAAACATGGAAAGAGTAAGTAACCTCATTTGCATGGCTCAGAAGTTGATGGCTTTCTGAGACCCTCCCCTTTTTTTTAAGTTTATTGTTTTATTTTCAGAGACGGTGCAAGCTGGGGAGGGGCAGAGAGAGAGAGTCCCAAGGAGGTTCCACACTGTCAGTGCAGAACCTGATGTAGGGCTCGAACTCAGAAACCGAGAGATCATGACCCCAGCTGAAATCAAGAGTCAGACGCTTCACTGATTGAGCCCCCTGGGTGCCCCTGAGACTTTTAGTTAAGAAATGTATGAAGGCAAATCTGTTGCAGAAGAAAGCTTATTAAATGTTTTTTTTTTTTGTTTGTTTGTTTTTATAAATCTGATATCTATACAAATCACTAGAGGGACAAGTAGGATCTATTTCTGCTCTAAGACTGCTTGTTCCTTATGGACAGGATTTTTTTTTTTTTTTAATCACTGTATCACTCACACATTTGCACATAAGAAGTGTTCAATAAACATTTTATAGTAAGATACCTTTGTAAAGCTCTTGATATATAAAAATACTTAATAGCTGGTATGTGAGATCTATCTATGTATCAGAGTAATGAGGACTCTATGAGAATTACCAAATCACAGGTCACCCTGTGAGTTGGAGTACTACCCATACTACCCTTGTAATAAACAGGTTCATCAGGGTTGTAGGATACAAGGTCGATATACAAAAATCACTAGTATCCTGTGTACTTGTAATGAACAATCTGAGAATGAAATTAAGAAAACAACTCCACTTATAGCACCAAAAGAGTAAAATACTTAGAAATTCATTTAACAAAAGAAGTGTAAAACTTATGCTCTGAAATTAGAAAACATTGTTGAAAGAAATTAAAGAATATTTAAATGAATGGAAAAAATATCCCATGTTTATCAATTAGAAGGCTTAACATGTTTAAGATGGTGCTAAGCCCCAAACTGAAGCTAAGGTTCAGTGCAGTCCCCGTCAGTATCCTACCTGGTGTCCTTGTAGAAAGTGAAAGCTGGTTTAAAATTCATGTGGAATTGCAGTGGATTCAGGATAGCCAAAACTGTTGAAAAAAGAGCAGAAAAGTTGGACTCATGCTTCCCACTTTCAAAACTTACTACAAATCAATATTCATCGAGACAGTGTGGTGCTGACATAAGGATAGATGTATATATCAGTGGTATAAAATTGAGAGTTCAGAAATAAACCCATGTGTCTTTGGTCAGCAAGAGTGTCAAGACCATTTAATAATGAAAGAAAAGTCTTTTCAATAAATGGTCCTCGGAGAACTGGATATCCACATGCAAAAGAACAAAATTGGACCCTTACCTCGTACCATTTATGAAATTTAACTCAAAATTGGTCAAAGACCTAAGTATAAGAGCTGTAACCATAAAACCCTTAGGAGAAAGCATAGGGGTTAATCTTCATGACCTTAGATTTGGCAGACAATGGATTCTTAGACAAAACACGAATAACATGAGCAACAAAAGAAAAAATAGGTAATTTGGATTTTATAAAAATTAAGAACTTGTGCTTCAAATGACACTCACTAAAGCAAAAAGACAACTCGCAGGCTGGGAGAACATACACTACTTTCAAGTCATAGAGCTGATAAAGGCTTGTATCTAGAAATACATACACAGATAACTCAAGAATATGAAAAACAACCCAGTTAAGAGTGGGCAAAAGATGTGAATAGACATTCCTTCAAAAAAAAAAAGAGAGAAGCAAATGGCCAGTAAGTATGTGAAAAAATGCCCAACATGGTTAGTTATCAGGGAAATGCAAATCAAAATTGCAGGGAGATATCCTATTATATCCAGTAGGATGACTATAATAAAAAATACTGGTGAGGATGGCGAGCAGTCAGAACCCGCACACACGGCTGGAGGGAAGGTAAAATGGTGCATCCATTTAGAAAACAGTTTCGCAGTTCCTCAGTTAAACATGGAGTTACCATACAACCTAGCAGCTCTACTCCTCGATATCTACTTAAGAGAAATGAAAACATGTCCACACAAAAACTTGCACATGAGTGTTTATAGCAGCATTATTCATGCAGCCAAAAGGTGGAGACAACCCATATATCTATCAAATACTGAATGGATAAGCAAAATGTAGGGTATTCATAAAATGGAATATTAATTGGCTGTGAAAAGGAATGAAATATTGATATGTGCTCCAACATGGATGGACCTTGAAAACACTGTGCTAAGTGAAAAAAGCTAGTCACAGACCTCATATGATTCTCTTTACATTAAGTGTCCAGAATAGGGACATCTATAGAAAAGAGAAATTAGGTTAGTGGTTGCTTAGGGCTGGGGAGTTTTGGGGGAAAGAGAAGGTGATAACTAAAGGGTAGGGGTCTTTCTTTCTTTCTTTCAAGATGCTGACAGTGTTCTCAAGTTGAGTATGGTGATGGTTGCACATATCTGAATATACTGAAAATCATTAAATGGCACATTGTAAATAGATGAAAAAATATATGGTATATGAATTACCTCAGCAAAGCTGTTACTTTTTTTTTTTTTAAAGCTTGCCTAACTTTCATTAACAAAAATGTTGACACAAAACATTATCTTCATGTTTATTATACAGTTGGGAACTAAATTAAACTTTGATGGCATGCCTTCTCTCTGAAAGGAGGCACATGTCAACATGCTAGGGTTTTTCATTGCCCCAGTACGATTTACTAAAGGAGCATTGTTTCCTAGGTTGAACAAGACCTAGTTAAAAAAATATATATACCTAGTTGCTTTTGTTATTTTGTTCCGGTTTTGTGTATGTATTCGTTTTTTTTTTTTTTTTTCCCCCACGCATCAAAAATACAGCTCTTGGGGCGCCTGGGTGGCTGAGTCGGTTAAGCTTTCAACTTCAGCTCAGGTCGTAATCTTGTGGTTTGTGAGTTCGAGCCCCACGTTGGGTTCCGTGCTGACAGCTGAGAGCCTGGAGCCTGCTTCGGATTTTCTACCTCCCTCTCTCTCTGACTCTCTCTGCTCATGCTCTGTCTCTCTGTCTCTCAAAAATAAACGTTAAAAAGTTAAAAACAAAAAAAAGCTCTTAGTTGATGGGAAGTACTACCAATTCACTGAAAGCTTACTGCGTGTATGTCCTATTCTGATTTTAATGTGTAATTTAGTAAAGTTCACAATAATTCCAGAAAGTAATTATAGTAACCCCAAGTTTAAAGATGGGGAAATTTAGGCACAATTAAGTAACATAGTCAAAGTGAAATAGTAGGTAAGTGACAGAATATGATAGTAGGTAGCAGCAATGCTTTGTAGTGTTCTGGGCCAGGCATATCTTGCCTTTTACAAGAAGTTTCTGGCAGTATGTGTTTAAAATAACTTTTTGTAAGTGAAACCATAGTTTTAGTGTTCTAAAGGAGCCTGTTATTTTGACTGAAAACTGCAAATGAATCCATTCCTTTTTATCATCTTGACAATTGTGACATCTTAAATCAGGACACTCCTGTGCATATGATTGAATGTAGTAATTTTCCTGGTAATTCTGTTGATTTGGGGTAGGTTTAAAGCTGTACAGGCTTCATTTGGCAAACTTTTATTGAGGACTTATTTTTTTGTAGTAAAGAGGAAGTGCTGTAAGAAAGTCCATAGGAGGTGATCCTTGATGTAGAATTAGCTGGTGATAAAAGCTTATAAAATAGTTTTCCCTGAAGCCTGTCCTTAATTTAAGCTTGTAAATTATGTTGCCTTTCATGTGTAGGCTTTGTGTATACCCTATAGCTGCCCTGCCCCAAACAATAGCCACTGGACACATGGGGCTATTGACATTTAAATATAAATTAATCACAATAAAATAAAATAAAATTCCGTAGTCATTAGCCATATTTCAAGTGCTAATAGTTGTGTGCTAACCATGTTGGACAGGGCTGGGCTAGAGAAATGGCAGCGTATCCCCAGGATTTCTTTTTATAGTGGAATTTATTTATTTATTTATTTATTTATTTATTTATTTATTTAAAAAAATTTTTTTTAACGTTTATTTTTTTGGGACAGAGAGAGACAGAGCATGAACGGGGGAGGGGCAGAGAGAGAGGGAGACACAGAATCAGAAACAGGCTCCAGGCTCTGAGCCATCAGCCCAGAGCCCGACGCGGGGCTCGAACTCCCGGACCGCGAGATCGTGACCTGGCTGAAGTCGGACGCTTAACCGACTGCGCCACCCAGGCGCCCCTATAGTGGAATTTAGATGGTGTGTGTGCTTTTGTGGGGAATGGGAAGTACAGGAAAAGGATCTAATGGGGCTTTTAATATGCAATTACGTGTTCCTTTTTTTTTTTTTAATAGGATGAAAAGCACAAATAAGTTTTATCTGACATGGAAGCTTTCGTAAGGAAATGACCCAAAGAAACAGACTTGTATATTTTTATGCTAGGTTTGATGAAGAGTGGCTGGTTGTGGAGGAATGGCACAGGTTAAGGAGTGTGAGGTAATTTTAGTAAACCGGAAGAATTTTAACAAGTCCTGTTCGTTAGGATTCTTCTTGGTGTCCCTTTGTCTTCAGAGATAAGGATGCTCCTTTACTCCGGGTTTGGGGAGGGCACCTCTCACATAAGGATTTATGACTTTTCACATTTTCATTAGGTACTTTGTTGCCTGTTCCATGTTTTGTTTTTTTTTTATTATTATTTTTAAAATGTTTTTTTTTCAACGTTTATTTATTTTTGGGACAGAGAGAGACAGAGCATGAACGGGGGGAGGGGCAGAGAGAGAGGGAGACACAGAATCGGAAACAGGCTCCAGGCTCTGAGCCATCAGCCCAGAGCCCGATGGCCTGACGCGGGGCTCGAACTCCCGGACCGCGAGATCGTGACCTGGCTGAAGTCGGACGCTTAACCGACTGCGCCACCCAGGCGCCCCAGTTCCATGTTTTTTTTAAGTTTATTTATTTTGAGGGAGAGAGACAGTGCAAGCAGGGAAGAGGGGCAGCGAGAGGGAGAGAGAATCCCAAGCAGTTTTCATGCTCAGCACGGAGCCACATGTAGGGCTCGATCCCATGACTCCGGGATCATGAGCTGAGCTGACATCAAGAGTCGGATGCCCAGCCAACTGAGCCTCCCAGGCACCCTTGTTCCATTTTTAAATAACACTTCTTCTCCTTTTTTTTTTTTACTGCCTGCGGGGCCCCCCCCCCCACAGTATTGTTAATCAAGTGCATCTAGGCTGCTGTGTAGATTACCATTTTTTTATAAAAGGATATAACTCAGGAGCAGCTGGATGAAAGAAATGCATGGGGCAAGGTATGGGGAAGGAATGTGGGGCTTCTATACCCTTTCTGAATTCACCATTCCCTGGAATCTTCACATTTTCATCAGTGTGGAGAACTCTGTGTGTTATATTTTTCAAAACCTTGGAGGATCTTCACAATTTCCTTCCCAAACTAAAAAATATGGGAAACTGTAATGTTGATAAAGAGTCCTTTATTAATTATACTGCATGTTAAATGAAATTATGTGCTGTAAAATAATGTCTTACCTCTGCTTCCCCCCCCCCCCCATATGCTCATAAGAACGTAGTGATAATAAATTCATTAAATGCAAAAGGAAATATGAAGGTTTTGGGAGTATACTCTTAACTAACATTTAATTTTGACGATATAAAGAAATATATGTTGAGAGAATAATGTGGCACATGTTCATAAGCCACCATTCATTAACATATAGCTGTATTTGGTTGTGTGTGGATCACTTTATTTTATTAAAAATTTTATTTTAATGTTTATTCAGTTTTGAGAGACACAGAGAGCGTGATTGGTGGAGGGGCAGAGAGAGAGGGAGATACAGAATCTGAAGCAGGCTCCAAGCTCTGAGCTGTCAGCACAGAGCCTGATGCAGGGCTTGAACTCACTGACTGAGAGATCATGACCTGAGCTGAAGTTGGCCGCTTAACCTACTGAGCCACCCAGGCGTCCGTTGTGTGTAGATCATTTAAAAATGACTTGCAGTCGCCACACCTGACCTTTAATATTTACAGCACACATCTTCTAAGAATCAGGATGTTTTCTACCTAGTAATGTTATCATTATTGCATGAGAAAGGAGTGACCCATTTGTCTCCAATATCATATCATGTCAGGCCTATATAAAAATCCAGTTATCTTCCAAATCTCTTTTTCCCCCCCTCAAACCAAGATCCCTCAAGTTTTATGCAAGTCTTTAGCCTTAAGCAATCTCCACAACTTGTATTTTTGACTTTCATGAAATAACCCCTTCAACTTTATTTTGAAGAATTTCAAACCTACAATAAAGTTGAAAAAATGGTACAAGGAATGCTTAGATTTATCAATTGTGAATGCTTTGCTTCAAGTGCTTTATCTCTTTATTTTTATATCTTCCAATTACTTGAAAGTAGGTTGCAGATAGCATGGCCTCTTATCCCTAAAAACTTAGCAATGTATCTCCTAAGGACAGTCATATTCTCCTACAAACCACAAAACTATTGATCACATCTAAGATTTAAAACTAGCCTTAAGGTGTTGTCTTTTCAGTATCTTGGAATCAAGGACATTTACCTGATTTCCACCCGTCCTCCCGCCCCCCTCCTGCTGCTCCCCTTCAAACCGACTCCCCCCCCATCCACACTGACAGTTTTAAAGAAACTAGGCCAGTTGTGTTATAGAACTTACAACAATCTGGACTTGTCTGATTTCCTCATGGAGTCTTTATATTCATTCATTCATTTTGAAAGAGAGCAGCAGCAGGGGAGAAGCAGAGAGGGAGGGAGAGAGACAGAGTCCCAAGCAGACTCTGTGCTGTCAGCGCAGTGCCCTATGTGGGGCTCCATCTCACAGACTGTGACATCATGACCTGAGCTGAAATCAAGAGTCCAGTGCTCAACCGACTAAGCCACCTAGGCACGCCCCCGTCATGGCGTCATTTTACCTGAATTCTCCATCCTCCTTATTTCTTGTGAGTTGGAGTTAGATCTATAAGCTTTGTTTAATTTAGGTTAAGGATTTTTAGCGAGAAACCTGCAAGGTACTTGTATTTCTCATCAGGAGGTACCTAGTGGCTGATTTTCCCCTCTACTAGTGATTCTGAGTTTTATCACTTGGTGGAAGTGGCAAGTCTGTTGTAAAGGTAACAGTTTCCCCCTTGTAATTACAGAGTGGCCATTGTGATGATACTTTGTATCTTTCACATGCTCTGTTCTGTAATGGTCTTCCATGTAATGGTTTTAGTGTCTATTGACCATCCTTTGCAGATGAACCTGAATTAGCTATTTAACTGGGATTGCATACTGGTGATTTCCTTATGAGTTCAGGAGCACTTGTGCTTTAAAGGATAGATATAGGATCTATTCCATTCCTCCCTCCCTCCATTTTTATCCATTAATATATGGTTTTTTGAAACAGTTTGTATCATGGCAAATGCTTTCTGGTTTTATGGCTAATTTAGTGAAAATGTGTTATATAAATATAAATTTCTGCGTGTAACCTAATATCTCCAATAATTTTTAAATCTTGAGATCTGATGGGGGAGGGGAGTTCTAGGTGGCGAGGAAACTGATTTTGGTCAAATGTTTATGTCTCTTTTAATTTACAGTGCCTGTATTTCTTGATTTTAAATACGCCTGTGGCTTCTGAACAGTCTTGTTGTTTCAGAAGAAATTCCTGCTTCTGTAGATTTAGCTACAGTTCAGGAAAATTTTGAGTTTTTATTAAGTTCTGGGCATGGACATCAAGAATGCCATCATGCACTTAACAGCTTTGGAAGCAAGTGTTGGAATGTAACTGTATAAACTTTTTTTTTTTCCTTTGCCTTCTCTTTCATTGCTTCTTTGGTTTTATCATTGGGGATGGGTGTGAAAGCAGCTTGTCTGAAATTTTGTTGCCGTTAGGGCTCGAGTGAAAATTCCCAGGATAGTTTTAGAGCTGATTCTTGATCTTGGAATTATGGAACAGACCTCCTAGTAATCCTCTGGCCAGAGTGAACATGGATTCGAGGAGGGGTGTAGCTAGTCCTGTGTGTAGTGGGTATTTCTCTTTCTCCCTTTTCTCTTGCTTATGAGTTTTAAAGAGTTTTTCAAACTTTTCGAAGTAATAGTACTTTAAATACAAAAAAAAAATAGTCCATTGGGCTGAATTATATCCTCCCCCCATTCTCTGTTGCAGTACTAATCCTCAGTACCTCAGATTTGACTGTATTTGTAGCAGTTTTTAGAGAGGTAACTAAAGGGGTGACTGGGTGGCTCAGTCGGTTTTAAGCGTCTGCCTTTGGCTCAGGTCGTGAACTCGTAGTTTGTGGGTTCGAGCCCCACATCGGGCTCTGGGCTGACAGCTCAGAGCCTGGAGCCTGTTTTGGATTCTGTGTCTCCCTCTCTCTCTGCCCCTCCCCGCTCACACTCTCTCTCTCTCTCACACACACACACACACACACACACACACACAAATTAAAAAATTTAAAGGGGCGCCTGGGTGGCGCAGTCGGTTGAGCGTCCGACTTCAGCCAGGTCACGATCTCGCGGTCCGGGAGTTCGAGCCCCGCGTCAGGCTCTGGGCTGATGGCTCAGAGCCTGGAGCCTGTTTCCGATTCTGTGTCTCCCTCTCTCTCTGCCCCTCCCCCGTTCATGCTCTGTCTCTCTCTGTCCCAAAAATAAATAAACGTTGAAAAAAAAAATTAAAAAAAAAATTTAAAGAGGTTATTAAAATTAAACGTGGTGATTGGGCTAGGCCCTAATCCAGTATGATGGTTCTCCTAAGAAGAAATTAGGAGACAGGCATTGGGAGAAAAGACCATGTGAAGGCACAAGAAGATGACCATCTGGGAGCCAAGGAGAAAGAGGCCTCAGAAGAGGTGAGCCCTGCTGACACCTTGATCTTTGACTTCTGGTCTCCAGAACTGTGAGAAGAGAAGTCTCCTGTTTGAGCCACCCTGTCTGTGGTATTTTGCTATAGCAGCCTGAGCAGACCAATATACCATATGATCTAGCAATCATGCTAAGTATTTATACACGCAGTTATTAAGTAAATGAGTCCGGGTTGTATCTAAAGCCACATATAAGACAGGGAAAGGGCAATGCGGATCAGGAATAACCACGTGCTAGGGGTGAACAAAGATGGATGGTGAGCTTAGAAGTCCAATTTCTCACGTTTCGTTTTATGTTGTTGAGATATGTGATTGGAATAGGTAAAATGCCCACCTCTGAGTTTGCTCGGTTTTCTCTCGAGCATAGGTTTTTATCGGTTTCACTTGGGAATGAAAGTATGTTAAATAAGATCAATGGCTCGTCGATTCCTCTTCATTCGGTTTCTTTAGCGTCTCTTAAAAAATGCTCTCCCTTGCTTTTCCATTTGGGAACTCATTTTCTTTTAGTTTAATCCTCCTTTGAAACCAACCTTCGTATTTAATACATAGCCAGTCACAGATTCCTGTGAATACTCCTTGCTTAGACATCTGTGTCTTAAAATCCCCTTTCTGTGAAGAATTTCATATACAAGATACTCACCAAAGTGTGATTCCACAGTTTGGCCATATATTAAGTTTCAGATGTTTCCCAAATATTTCATGATTCCATGCCATTGAAGAAGCCGTCCTGCTCAGTCAGGAATGCCCTTGGTGCCTTACCCATAGCCAGTTCCCTTTTTATGGTTGTTAGCACTCACAGGCTGTTTTTAAATGTTTATAAATTTGTCCTGTGGCCAGCATGAGTCCTCCCGTAGCAGCATTTGCTGGATACCCCTGTCGGATCACCACCTGCAATGCAATCATGTTCAAAATGCTGCTTCCTAGACACTATCCCAGGCCTCTTGGCTGAGAACCTTTTGAGAGTGAAATCTGGGAACCTGCATTTTCTTTATTATTATTCGTTTTTTAAAATATTTATTTAAGTAATCTCTATACCCACTGTGGGGCTCAGACTCAATGACCCTGAGATCAGAGGTCACAGGCTTTTCCCACTGAGCCAGCCAGGAACCCCAGGCACCTGCATTTTAAACAAGTTCCCTGGTGATTCTAAGTTGGAGAGCCTCTACTGTAGAGTAGGAGCAGAGACGTAACTCCTCTTCCCTGGTGTCCCGGCCCCTAGTCCTTTAGGGAGAACAGTAAACTAGATTAAAAAAATAGAATCCGTATGTTCAGAATGCTGCTGAATTTACTAAAATGCCATCATTATTTGAAAGTAATACGGATGTGAAAACCAAAGTTTTACAAACTTCCTAAAACTCGAGCCTTTAAAACGTTGATACTGTTATTTATTACTCTGGGACAGATAGACTTTTGGGAGGTTAGGATGGCAGAAAGTGAAGGGACTCTTTCTACTTAGTACTAACAGAAAAGGAATTCTTCCTATTTCCTAGGAAGGCATGCTTGCCATTTTCATCCGTCCTGGCTTCCAGGATGTCTAGAAGCTTGGAGGGAGTAGTTGCCCATTAAAAGGACATAACTGCAGCTCTGGAGACTTACTAAGTTAGATTGGTCGGGGGAGGTCCTCCCTACTTGCTGGATGGGATGTTGCCTGATTCATGAATCCATGAATCATTTAATAAAACCAATTAGACATTTAAAAAAAAAAAAGAAAGGAAGAATGCATGGTGAAGGGAAAGGTAGAAGAAAGTACCCCAACTTCTGATAACTGGCTTACATGACTTCCTTTATTGCTTAAAATGGGGATTTTTCTTTATGTCTAATAATTGAAGCATTATTGTTTTATTGCAAAGTGGAAAGCACGTAGGCTCCTTTTTCCTGGAGAATAGAGTTCTGGATTTGAATGTGGCTCTGCTGTGTGTTAAAGGCCATGTAGTGGAGAAGTTTCCCTAATCTCCAAGAACTTGCCTTCTTATCTGTAAAATGAGGATAGACAGATTAGCTTTCCCCAACTTCACTCAGAATAACGATAATAGGATTGAGTGAAAAAGAGATTATGTGTGAGAGTGTGTTGTAAATGATAAAAAGCTAGTAAATCAGTGGCTTAAAAAGTTATTACTATCTGCCATTACCAAAAGAATTAAGTTTTGAGTAAACAGTCTGATTTACGGTGATTATAGCTTAACAATTTACCCATGAAAGAAAATCATTTTTATCTGTTTTGTGTCTTGCTGCTTTTTTAAAAAAAGTTCCCCTTGCAGATATGAACCTATTGGAAAATCATTTTCTCCACTTATTTGTTGGAAATATTCAATAATTAAAATATGAACTGTTGTTTAAAAAAATCTAAGAGAAAACTAGCCATATTATCATTTTAAACTGCAGAATCCTGCCTTTTATTTTGTTCTTGATGCTTTAGCAAAGAATTGGTGGCTACTACCTAGTAAGTTTGAAGAAAATTATTCATCAGATTTACTGCTCAGGAAAGAATCATGCTTTTTGGTTTAAAGATAGGTTGTAGGTTTCATTTCAAACTTAAAAAAAATCAAAATAAAGGACGTAGAAGGTAGGTAAGGACAAAGTATTATACCACAAATAGTTCTTTCTGATTCTCTTTTATTTTTGCTTTTTTCTTCTCCCCAGCCCCAACCCCTTTGAGGGATGCGTAACTATCCCTGACCCCCAGTCCTAACCAGTAAGTCCTATTGCTTCTCTACCTCCTGTCCCTTCCTTCCTCTCCTTTCTTGGAAAGCAAGAAGTGAAAAAAAAAAATCTCTTTGAGGCTTATTAGGGGCTTTAAATTTGAATTTGATTTGTGACCTGTCATAGTTTGAATAATTTGCTTCCATGGTGTTTTGCTTATCTCAGCTTCCCAGCTGCACGCACAACTTCTGTCTCCTCTCTTTCTTGGCAGGTTGGGTTATTTTTGAGGAGTAGAACCAGTTGTCTCCTCACCCTTCACCCCCAGTGATTTCCAGGGAGATTGGGGTCAAACATCTCCATTCCCAATCTCTTTTTCCCATCACTGACTAGCCATGACTTCCTGAACAGGGCAGTGCCTGTTCGTACTGTATTCATTCTTTTTAAAAAGACATTGTGATTTCCAAGTCAGCAGCCAGTGAGGAAACAGTAATGGATGCAGGTCTCTAACCAGTCAATCCAGGAAAAGCGAGGCTGACCATTGGTGATTTCCTTCCCTTCTCCAATTGTGCATCTGTCCATTTAATGTTTCTGTCTTGAGTGTACTGGAGAAGTCTGATACGTTAGTACCAGAGGGGGTCCAATCTTCTGCATTTCTAACAGGCAGTCAGGTGCTCCCATTCATGGGTGCCCATTGGACTACACTTGGGTAAACATACTTTTAGTATAGTGAAGAGTATTTTGTAGATACCTCACCACAGGAAACATGCAGATGGCAGATAAGCACATGAAAAGATGTTCACTATCACATCATCAGGCAATTACAAATTAAAATAATATGAGCTACCACTACATACCTATTAGAGTGGTTAAGATCTAAAACGCTGACGACACCAAATGCTGGCAAGGTTGTGGAGCCACAGGAACTCTCATTCACTGCTGGTACAGAATGATACAGTCACTTTGAAAGAGAGTTTGGCAATTTCTTGCGAAGTTAAGTATGCTCTTTCTATGGACCGCTCTTTCGGTTTCGATGCTCTTTCGGTTATGGACCGAATGTGTACTCCTCAAATTCATATGTTGGGCCCCCACCCCCCAATGTGACTGTATTTGGAGATAGAGCCTTTACGGAGGTAAGCAAAGTTAAATGAGGTCTTAAGGATGGGGCCCCGATTAGTAATAGTGTCTTTATAAGAAAAGATTGGAGCAGGAGAGAGATCAGTTTCCTCTCCCTCAGTCCTGTGAGGACCTACTGAGAAGGTTGTCATCTATAAACCAGGAAGAGAAACCCAAATCAGCAGGCATGTTGATCTTGGACTTCTCAGCCTCCACAACTGTGAGAAATACATTTCTGTTGTTTTAGCCACCCAGTCTATAGTATTTTGTTATAGCAGATTAATACACCATCTGATCCAGCATTTGTGTGCCTAAGTATTTACTCAAATCAGTTGAAAACTTATCCACACAAATATCTACACACGAATGTTTATAACAGCCTTATTTGTACTTGCCAAAAATTGGAAGCAGCCAAGGTGTCCTTCACTAAGTGAATGGATAAAATAAACTGGTCCATCCATACAGTGGAATTTTATTCAGCAATAAAGAGAAATGAGCTATCAAACCACAAAAAAATATGGAACAGCCTTAAATGCATATTGCTAAGTGAAAGAAGCCAGTCTGAAAAGACCGTATTGTATAATTCCAACTATATGACATTCTGGAATAGGTTAAACTATAGAGACAGTAAAAAAGATCAGTGGTTGCCAGGGGTTTTGTGGAGAAGGACAGAAGGAAGGATGAGTAGGTAGAACATGGGATTTTTAGGGCAGTGGAACCATCCTGTATGATACCGTGATGGTGGATACAAGACCCGATGTGTTGTCCAAACCCACAGAATTATACAACACAAAGAGTGGACCCTAGTGTAACTATGGACGTTAGTTAGTAACAATGTATCGGTTTTGGTGCATCAATTGTAACGAAGGTGCCACCCCAATTCAAGATGTTAATAATCGGGAAACAGAGCAGGGGTGGGGGGAAGTGAGGCAGAGTGAGGGGAATATATGGGAACTCTGCACTTCCTGCTTACTTTTTCTGTAAACCTAAAACTGCTCTAAAAACGCGGCTTATTCATTTTGACAAAGGGTATTTTGCATTCACCCTCGTTTTATAGAGAAAGAACATGAAATTAAGATAATAAAAACATTCAAAAAAGTTTTTTCATGGCACTTGAATTGAGCATCGGATGCAGGCTTTGTTCCATTTTAAAAATAGAAAAAGGAAGAGAAAAAGAAAAAAATGGAAGAGAAAAACAGATACCTTCAAACTAGAGGGAGTGGTGCTCTTCTTAAGTAATGATAGAGACCCTCAGATGCCTTTTTGTTGTCTGTTATTTAGAGAAAGAGCCAAAAGTGATAGTATTTCTCTTACTGAAGGCTTAGACCTGTGAAGAAAGGTTGGATGTGAAATATTTTCCTGGTAGAATTGCAATAGCGTTTCCCGGTCATTGAGTATACGGGAAATCAGTTTAAGGTGCTTCATTGATTGAGGATGGAGTCATCCTCAGGATCTTTCATTGGCTGCCAGGGGCCTTAACAGCCTGAATTTTAATCAGCTGTTCTTCTTTTCCAGATCCCTGGTTTGACCCACGTGTTGGGGGTGGGTGGCACATTGTGTTCACATTGGGAGTCAGCCACCCCAAGAGTTAAAGGCGAGTTGCATAGTCTCTTTTGTTCCCTCCCCCCCACCCCAGATTCTAAATGAATTTCTAGTATGAGTTAGAGAAGTCTTATTTAGGTTGCCCTTTTAATCATTAAAGTGGTCCCTCAGAACTCCTAATTTAATGAAAAGATAAAAATGTTTTGTAATTAGTAGATCAAAGCACTACTGTGGCTCCTGTTTACATTGTCAGTATGTAAATGATACTTCTGAAGGGAGAGAAATGAATTTGTTTAACACCTCTTTAATTTTGTTTATGTAATTCCTTTGCTTAA
>NW_024412401.1:8509619-8513439 GCF_014898765.1 Herpailurus yagouaroundi | reverse complement strand
CAGTCCCTCCAGCTTCAAGTGGATAATGCTAAGGTAAACATGAACTTACCCCTCTCACTTTAGTATCGAAGAACCCCAGGAACAACCGTGTTCCTGTCCTAATTGTTGAGGTTTATTATATTTAAGTCAGAGATGGAGTTCATCCCTGCATTATGACAAAGCATGATCTTGAGAGGTTCATTCATCAACCCTAAGTCATAGAAGAATCCATTGATAATCTGAACTTAAAGAAGCACCAAAAAGCAACGGATATATCCATGGTAATCTTGAATTAGAATTTGGCATATTGGGGCGCCTGGCCGGCTCAGTCGGTAGAGCATTCAACTCTTGATCTTGGGGGTTATAGGCTCAAGTGCCAAGTTGGGTGTAGAGATTACTTAAAAGCAAAATCTTGAAGAATTTGGCATTCATTATCTTTCTGTATGAATTAACACAGCGTAGCTTAGTTTGCACTGCTTGTTGGGAATATATTGTATATTTAAAAACAAAACCTGTTGACAGAAGCTGTTCTCTTTGGGTGGTTAGACAGGTTAGCCTTGTGTGAATTGTTGCAGGTTCAGTCCAGTCCCTCACCCTGGAGGGTGGGATACTCTTTCTCTCTAAGGCAATGTGCTCTGATGTGATTAGAATGCTGGGTCTAATACAGTAACTGTATTTTATTTATTTATTTTTTATGGTAACCTTTAAATACAAAAGGAACCTTGACTGCATGATTTCAAAACTCGACCTAGGCATGTTTGGGAAGAGGGTGCATAATGGAAACATTGGTGAGCCTGCCCATCTGAAAGGAAAACGACTTTATGTTGCAAATCATTCCATCCCTGATTGCTTTTTGGTTTGCAGCTTTGATCTTCTCTAGGACTAGCCATTATATACAGAGTGTGGGTTCTGGATAAAATTGCTCAAAGCAAATGGATTAAAAAGCTGTCCCAGAGAGCCTAAGAGCGTATTTTACGAAAGCTCTCAGCTTTACAGTGGTGGGTCGCAGTTTGGATTTATTCAGGATGAACAAGGGTAGGAGCGTGTCTAGGGAAGAGTATTTATCAAGAAATTTGTTCTAAGTCACAAGCTGAGCTTAAAGAAAACTCACGCTATTATTCTTCTCTACTGTCTAGTTACAGCAGTGGATTTGGCTTTAGTGAATTTCCATAAATGGAGAGAAGGGATTTGCCCTTTTTGTTTGTTTGGCTTAAGGAATTATTACATTCTCACAGAGAAGAAGGGGAGCTAAGAGGTGGGTAGCATTTGTCTTTGTGACCATTAGCAAGGCAGTAATTGTGTGCACATCAATGACTAAGATGGGTAGACTTTTTCTACCGTGAGACAGTGGTAACTAAGCCAGAGCTCCTGGGTCTTGCTAAGGTGGCAACAAGTTCAGGGCTTTATTTGGGCCTCATTAGTAGGACTGGAATATTGCTCCCTATTTACCCCACACAAGTCTGATGAGATTTAATTAGTTGTACTTACAAAAAGCTACCTGGGGCCTTCATGTAAGGTCTGAATTCACCTAGTACCTGCCCCTCCGCTAAGGAAAACAAAACAAAACAAAACAACCAGCTTTTCTTCTTCCCTCCCAAGGCATCCCACACTGACCTCTCTGGGTCACCAGGCTAGAGACATGACTCACATTTATGCTGGTGCCGCGTCCTGTCTAGTCTTTCCTACGTGTCCCTAAGCTGGTTTTGGACTTAGCAGTGAATAAAAAGGGTAGGGTTAGAAGAAGGAGCTCTTTCCCTCTAACCACAAGACTACATTTCCTCATACCTTTCATACTTTGCTTGTTTCATAGAAAATTAACTTTGTGTATGCTTGTGGTGGCTCTTGTCAGCTTGCTGCTAAGCTTCTTTAAAAAAAGATTTATTTATATTTGCTCATTCATAGGCCAGGGTTATTGTGAGCAAATTATTTGGGTACTTAGCAGTCTCATTTGGAGAGATGCTTTTTTAGGTTTCCTTATGGTTCTTTATGGAAGCGTATTTCCTCTTGTTTCTCTAGGATGCTAATTTGACTCACCTCTTTTCTTTTTTTTTTCTTTTTTTTTTTTTTTAATTTTTTTTTTCCAACGTTTATTTATTTTTGGGACAGAGAGAGACAGAGCATGAACGGGGGAGGGGCAGAGAGAGAGGGAGACACAGAATCGGAAACAGGCTCCAGGCTCCGAGCCATCAGCCCAGAGCCCGACGCGGGGCTCGAACTCACGGACCGCGAGATCGTGACCTGGCTGAAGTCGGACGCTTAACCGACTGCGCCACCCAGGCGCCCCTACTCACCTCTTTTCTTAACCCCGCTTTCAAAAACTGTTAAATGCTTTACATCTCTTAAGGTAGCACTGCCCAATAGAAATCTAAAGCAAACCATAGTTGTACTTTTAAGTTTTCTGGTAGCTGTCTTTGAAAAAATATAAAGGAACAGCTAAAGTTGACTTTAACAATACAATTTGTTTAGCCTCAACTATTATCTTGCATAGTATCTCACACTGATTGCAGTTTGTAATGAATATAATCAGTATAAACAATCACTAAACGATTCTTTTTTCTTTGTGTGTGTAAAATCTATGTGTTTAGATTTCACAGAACACACAGTTAAAAAAGTGGATTCGTACACTTGAATTTGGCCAAATGGATTTCAGTTTTCTGGTAATGGATTAGTTGTATTCAAGAAATTTAAGTTAGGTAAAATGAAATAAAACCTGCAGTCCCTTGGTTGCACTAGCCCCCCCTGAGATGTGCAGTAGTCAACATGTGATGGTGACAGCTGTATTCGTGTTGTTTACGTGTCATTTTTCCTTTGACAGGTTTCCCATTTTCAGATAAAGAATCTAAGGCCCAGATTACTCATCAGTCACCTTTTTTCATCCTGCTTCCGTCATATTTAGAACAAACCTTAATTCAGAGTGATTCAAAAATTTTGAAATCCTCCTTTGTGCCAGATAGGACCAGGGAAGGGATGATTTATCTAGATTTCTTTTTAACTCATTCAGGATTCTTAAATTCCTATCTAGTGAAGGTCAGTGGGAGAGTCTAGAGCAGACTCCATATCTTCCAAATTGTCGTCTGTCTCTTCTGTTAGGCTAGATTCTGTTACTTCCCTTTGCTATGGATTATCTCCTGTTACTGGTAATTAAAAGGAATCCTTTTCTTTGTAGCGGTACGTAGGTGTGGATTCACCTGCTGAAAACAGACCACTCTAGCCAGTTTTAGTAGGAAGGGATTTAATGAGGAAATTAAGTCCTTAATATATCTTGGAGGCGTGGGAAGAGCAGGCTCTGGGTTGAATTTCTAGGAATGATTCCCAGAATAACATTACAGAACTGGCTAGCCAAGGAAACTGCTACCTATGCTGTAATCAGGGTGCTGAACAGTCAGGCAGCCTCCCATTATTACAGCAGCCAGGTCAGGACCCCATAGCCTGGCTGGCAGCAAAGTGTGGGTGTTGGGTGTTGACTCTTCCTTCACCTTTCAAGCTGGGGACTGAATGCCAGGACTTTAGCTTTAGAAGCACAGCCTCACCTAACAGTGTTACTGCTGCCTTGTAGATCTGTTGTGGCTGTTTGCGTAGAAGCTCAGGCAGTGTAGCCTTCTCTTGATGTCCCCTGTTGTGTGATAAGGGGGCTGGAAAACACATGAATGAACAAGTCTGCAGTCGCTGTCTGAGTGGTTCACCAGCCTACTGATGTGGAAGTCAGAGATGGGCCAAGGTGAATCTCAGTTGAACCTGGGGCTCTTTATCTAGCTGAGATAATGAATACCACAGAGATGTTGAGAAAGGTACATGCGCTGAGGGAACAGGTGCTATGAAAGTTGGTCTTCTCTGTCTCTCT
>NW_024412401.1:8412650-8509609 GCF_014898765.1 Herpailurus yagouaroundi | reverse complement strand
CTCTCTCTCTCTCTCTCTCTCTCTCTCTCTCTCTCTCTCATGTGTGTATGTTCTTCTCTTGAGGGCATTTCTCCAGTTTAGTAACTTCTGGAAAGATAACAAATGGTGATGTTCCTGGATCAAACTTGATGATTTTGTATTTTGAAAGATCTGAGAGTTCAACTCTCCATGAATATATCAGTATTGCTTAAATATTTAGGTTAGTCTTCTAGCTTACTTTATGATTTTTGTTTTCTTTTTAATTTTAATTTAACATTTATTTATTTTTGAGACAGAGAGAGAGCATGGACAGGGGAGGGTCAGAGAAAGAGGGAGACACAGAATCTAAAACAGGCTCCAGGCTCTGAGCTGTCAGCACAGAGCCCGACGCGGGGCTCGAACCCACGGACCGCAAGATCATGACCTGAGCCGAAGTCGGACGCTTAACCGACTGAGCCACCCAGGCACCCCTATTTTATGAGGTTTTTATGTGTCTGAACAGGTAGGGCCTTGAAAATATGGGGGAGAGGAGATTACATGGAAAATTTTGCCCCACTGTTGTTCTCACTGGGATTATTAAATGTATCAAATATGGGAATAAAGCACTGCAAAGAGCAGTATGTAATTTTGGAAGAGGGGTAGAAAGTTATGTTTCTCGGGACTGTTGTGGGTCAAGATAGTAGACGTTGGGCAATGTGGCAGAATTAATCCTGGTTGAAAATATACTACTTTATACCACAGTGACTTTTCACAGAACTGTTGTTCTTCAAAAGGTTTTTAAGTCAAATGACTTGAAAATTCCGACACTGGAATTAGGTTCAGTGGAACCCAACTCATCATGTTTTCATTGTATCTCTACATGTTGAGTGTGTTTCCTCATAATGAGTGTAAAGCAGTGACTCTCTAGAAGTGGTCCCCAGAGCAGTATTATCACCAGGGAGCGTGTTAGAAATGCAGATTCTTGGACCCAATGGGAGACCTATTGAATCAGAGAGCCTGGGGGCGGTGTTCAGCACCCCCACAATCTGCATTTTAACAAATCCTCTAGAAGATTTTGATTTTCTTTTCCTTTTCTTCCTTTTTTTTTTAAATTTATTTTTAGAGAGAGAGAGAGAGAGCGCGAGCGAGAGCGAGCACGTGGAAGCACGAGCAAGGGAGGGGCAGGGAAAGAGACAAAGACAGAGTCCCAAGCAGGCTCTGCTCTGTCAGTGTGGAGCCTGATGAGGGGCTTGAATCCATGAACCAAACCTTGAGATCATGACCTGAACCAAAATCAAGAGTTGATGCTTAACCGACTGAGCCACTCAGGTACCCCTTGATTTTCAAGCGTGAGAACACAGACGTGAAATGATTCGATGTTCTTTTTTTTCTTTAATTTAAAATAAATTTATCTTAATGTTTGTTTATTTTTGAGAGAGAGAGAGAGAGAGAGAGAGAGAGAAGAGAGAGAGAGACAGACTGTGAGTGGGGGAGGGGCAGAGAGAGAGGGAGACTCAGAACCTGAAGCAGGCTCCAGGCTCTAGGCGTCAAGCTGTCAGCACAGAGCCCAAAAAGGGGCTTGAACTCACCAACTCTGAGATCACGACCTGAGCCAAAGAAGGACGATTAACGGCTGAGCACCCAGGCGCCCCAATTCAATATTCTTTAAAGGGATTACCCATCCACCAAGTCTTCCTATCCCAGAAAAGGCAACAAAAATTTGTCCTTTCGCAAGTAACAATCTCTCAATTTCAGTTTCTCATCTGTAAAATGGGAAAATTTGTAGTTTTGGGTTTTGATAATGGTTTAAGTGAGGTAGATGATTAGCGTTGTATGCATGGAACAGTTCAATAATTACTCTTAGTATTATTGTTATTATGTCCCAGTTTTTCAGAAACATTTTTGGAGGGAGCAACTTGATTCCATTCTACCAAGGGGAGACTTAAGGTGGACACACACTCAATCTGCTTGGTTTTGTTCTCTTAAATTGTGTTGGATTCTGTAACTCGTATTTCAGATAACATTTAGCTTATTGTAGCTTTATTCTGTCCGCTTACAAATTAACCTAGGGGCGCCTGGGTGGCTCAGTCGGTTGAGTGTCTGCCGCTTGGTTTTGGCTCCTGTTGTGATCTCACGGTTTGTGAGATAGAGCCCCACGTTGGGCTCCACGCTGTTATCATGGAGCCTGCTTGGGATTCTCTCTCTCCTTCCCCCTCTGCATCCCCTCCTTGTCTCAAAAATAATAAACAAACTTAAAAAAATTAACCTCATTTGAATTCCTTTTAATTTGTTTTCTGTTTGTTTTCATTTTAGTGGTGCTACTTGTGTGGTATCTTAGTGGGTTTTAAAAGACCTTCTTGTGATAGTTGTATTCTGACCTAGTTTTCAAACAGGGCGTGTGATGTGAAAAGGTCAAGTGAACAAACCAAACTGTTTCTTTAGGTTGCTTTAGGCAGTAGCCTCCTAGGCACAACTCTATGTATGCAAATGTATAACTTTTTAAAGGAGAGACTGTGTCCGAAGGATAGAGAAAACACTCTGAGCAAGGAGAGGCTTTCTTCTTTATTTCACATAATAAAAAGTTAGGGCAGAATTTTTTATTGTTCCTGCAACAAGTGGAATGAGAAGTCTGGAAGTTACAAGCTCACCTGCGTTCCTAAGACTTAAGTAAAATATTGATTTCTTTGTAGAGTCAAATAGCACTCTATGAAAATAGGTCTTTGCTAGAGGGTAATGTGCATGTGTGCATGAGTGGTGGTCCTTGCTTTTGTTCGTGTGACTGAGCCACTGTGTTTCTATGCTACACAGACATGCCTTCTATTTTCAGTGAGTAGTTTTACTCCTAGTTTCTTTGTATGAAATACAGTCTAGCAATTGTGTAGTTAGTTTACAAAGTCTGTGTATGACTCATCTTGAGGCTATGGCTTTTTCAAGTTACACTTAAAGGTCAGAGTCTATTTAGTCCTTAAGCCTGCCTTTTCTAAGTGGGAAGTGAGAGTCAAAAGGAGTAAAAGATATGGAATTTGTTGGGCCTGGATTCAGACCAGTAGTTTTTTCCCCCCCTCTTATTTTGAGGGATGCTTTTTAAAGGAGAACAATCAGTATTGCTAAGAATTCCCAGATTTGCCAACTAATTTGATACGTAATCTTTTTTTTTTTTTTTTAAACCAGTATTGTTTGTTACAGTGGGCCTTTGGAGTTTAATTTTTGTTTAAATGTTTGTTAGCTGTGTCACACTGACAAAAACAACAAACTAAAAAATTCTTAAGCGTTCGGAATCCCTTCCCCCCCCCACGTCATAAAAATACATACATCTAAATGTGTTTTGTTTTCATAGACATTCCAAAGATCTTATTTAAATAAAAATAGTTTGAAGTAATAAGCTTGAAAAATTGATAAAGCTGGGATGGATGTGGAAGAAATAATTTTCATGTTTGTTCGAAAACGTAGTGTTTGGGCATTGTTAGTTTTGGTTTTTATTTGTATTGAACATTAGTGAATAATGCGATACAAAAATTGAAAAAAACAAACAAACCAAAATACTCTGAGTCCTAGATTGCTTTTTATTACTACCAAGCTGGTAGGGCTGATGGGAGAAAATTAAGATTCTATGACTTGATTCTTTGGAATTCTTCCTGTTGTCACTGTATAAACAAATAAAACAATCTCGGACGGCTCACAGAGTTTTTGTCCCTTGGACAGATACAGTGTCCTGGCGTTTTTCATATTCTATTATCAAAGCCAAGGTCTAGAATTTTAAGTGGGAAGTTGGCTCTGAGATAATCAAATGCCAAACAAAGCCCATCTGAAAGTGCAATAAAGTAAAATTATAGTATTGCAAAATAAGAGAGTTACTGAACTAAATCCCCACAATTTGCGGATCTTTTCTATAAAGATGTTATTGTGTGAGGAGAGGAGAGGGGAGATAGTTTGCCCCCCCCCCCCCCCCGCTCTCCCCAGGGGGCATGACTTTGATCCACAAATGGGGAGCTGAGGGCTCATTTTCCCTCTGGGGCTCCTCAAAGGGGGAAGAATGCCTGCTGGTACCGACCACAGTACCTTATCTGGGGATGAAGCCTTTCCTGAGTTTCTGTGCTGTGTCTGATAGCCGAACACTGGGTTAGGCGCTTTGCATATAAATAGGTATCCTGAGGTCCACAAGTGGGGACCAAAAGTGAAATTGGAAGTGGCTAAGTGATGACACGCCTAAGGTCATGGAACTTGCTAAGTAGTGTCTTCACATTTCTTTAGGAAACCGGACATTCTGAATACTGAGGACGCCACTGAATTTTCCATAGTGCCTGTCTGAAGCTTTTTTGTTTGTTTTAATTTTTAAAATGTTTTATTTATATTTATTTTTGGGGGAGAGAGAGAGAGCAAGGGAGGAAGGAGCAGAGAGAGAAGGAGACACAGAATCCAAAGCAGGCTCCAGGCTCTGAGCTGTCAGTACAGAGTCGGACGTGGGGCTCAAACTCAAGAACCATGAGATCATGACCTGAGCCAAAGTTGGACTCTTAACTGACTGAGCACCCAGGCGCCCCTGCTGAAGTTTTATTGTAGGGTAATAATCATTGGCTTGTGTATTTTTCATAGTATCTAAGCACAGTTTCGAATACGTTGTAGCGACTCCTTTGTGTCGTCTTTCTAATACCTCTTGGACTCCGAATATCTTGGTGACTATTTTGTTTTGCTGATAATAATTTGGGAGTGGAGATGCTTAGGGTTGGAGTGAGCCTATTTTTCAAGGAATGATATTGTGTTATGGTGTGTGCAGTAGCCTATGGAGGCTTTTTGAGTCTAAAAACGGGTCTTTGTTTATTAGTAGGTATCATGAGCAAGTTACCTGACTTCTCCAAGGTTCACGTTTTGTAAGATGGGAATGATCATAGTTCCTTTAGAGCGTTTGCGGATAGCACAGCGTGAGGCACTCTGCTGTGCTTGACCTCATGGTAGTTTATGGGACTTTCGTTCTTCTGGATGTATTCCTTTTACAATCATTTCTTCCACCTTGGTCTTGAGGATGGACAGGAGGAGTGTACATGTTACCCTTCCATACAGTTAGGTTGGAATTCCAGGCTCTGGACTGTTTTACTTCTGGGATTTTTTTTTCAAGTTTATTTACTTATTTTAGAGGGGAAAGAGAGAGAGAGAGAGAGAGAGAGAGAGAGAGAGAGAAAGAGAGGGAATGAATAGGGGAGTGGTAGAGAGAGAGGGAGAGAGAGTCCCAGTCAGGCTCCAAGCTCTTCACTGAGCCTGACGTGGGGCTCAATCCCATGACTGTGAGTGAGATCATCATCTGAGCTGAACTCAAGAGTCGGACGCTTAACCGACTGAGCCACCTAGGCGCCCCACTTCTGGGATTTTTTAAACTAGATTAATTTTTCTCTTTCTTCTTGGGAGTTTCCTCTCCTATATTGCCCTCAGACATCCTGAAGACAAAGATGTGATTCTTACATTCTTGGTTGGAATATCCACTCCAACCCCACTCTATTTAAACTCTGAATCTCAATATCTGCATTTCTGAAACATGGATAATACTTGTACTTCCTCTCGGGGTTATTACAAGGATTAGAGGAGAGTACAGTCAAGTTATTTGTACGTAGCAAGCAAGGGCTCAATCAACGTTAGCTAAAAGGGAAAATAAACCTTTTTAAACAGATGATATTGCCCTTCAGGAAAAGGAATTAACTTGTTTAACTTTCTATTGGGATATTTTGTCAGATTCTTTTCTTTCTATACTTGTTACATCCTCACATGAAACTTTGTTTATGTGGATTTGTGTGTGTGTGTGTGTGTGTGCGTGTGCGCACGCGCGCGTGCGTGTGCCTCAGGGCACAGTAGTTTTCTCTCAAATTTGGATCTTGCTTGGTGTGCTGGGACAGAAATGGCTCCTAAAGGCATCCAGGTAATAGCGTCCTTTTGCTCCAGAAATGTTCTAGCCGTCATCATCATGCTAATAGTAAATATTTACTTTCTGAGCACAGAAGAGATACTGTTTGTGTTGAAAAGATCACAGAAGAAAATAAAATTATCCACAATCCCTTCACCGAGGGATCGTTCGCATTAGCATTTTATTGTGTATACTCTTACACCTCCCTTTTGATTTTTCTTATGGAAATATAAAGATACTCAGAAAAATAGAGATAATAGTATAATAAACGCTTAGGTGTTCACTACTCAGCCTTAATTACTAATTCACTGTGTCATCAGTACCATCACCCTGGCCTCCTTTCTCCACGTCTCTGCAACTGATTTTTTCTTGAAGTCAGTCCCAGATGGCTTATCATTTAACCCATAAATATCTCTGTGGCATATGCTTTTAAAAATTATCTATCACACTTTCTAATGCGCTCCCCACCCTCCACCCCAACATACTCACCTGTTTTACTTTCGAGTATATTCTTTATTTTTGGTCACTGTGTTTTAATTCTTCTTAGTTTAGGGATGCCACCAGTTGATTTTTTGTTAATTTGGGATTGTTGAATCGTTACAGAACTGGGCCTCCAGTCAACACCTTATTTGTCTCTGAAGGCAGCTCCGGGTGGGGATGGAGGTAGGAACTTTTGGTGGGTGGGATGTGAGCGTGGGAAGAGTTCTTGAAACATTGGTCTTTTTCTTTTCTTCTCTATAGAGAGTGAAGGGCTGTTTGCGTTCAGAGCTAGAAGCCCAGAGTTAGTCTATGTAGCCATTCTTGGCTAAAGGGAAGACTTGCTTGGTTCGTGTACAAGCCAATTTGTTAATTTCAAAATATATGTTACTTTTGGACATTTACCCAATGTCTTGGTCACTGTGCCCATTCTATAAATCTGGATAACGATGATATTGTGGTCAGGGCTATTTTATTGACCAAGTTGTGGAATGTTTCTTGTGCCAAATGAATTTTTGAAGTTCTGCCTTTTGGAACCCTGGCAAGGAAAAGGTGAACTGGTAAAGATGAACTGAGCTAATTCTCATTTCAAAGCCCAAATCTGAAGATTTGGTAAAATGGACTTTGGTACAGAATAGTTTCCTATGCCGTTTTATGTTTTTTTTTTTTTTGTTTTTTTTTTTTTAATTTTTTTTTTTCAACGTTTATTTATTTTTGGGACACAGAGAGACAGAGCATGAACGGGGGAGGGGCAGAGAGAGAGGGAGACACAAAATCGGAAACAGGCTCCAGGCTCCGAGCCATCAGCCCAGAGCCTGACGCGGGGCTCGAACTCACGGACCGCGAGATCGTGACCTGGCTGAAGTCGGACGCTTAACCTACTGCACCATCCAGGCGCCCCTGCCGTTTTATGTTTAAGCTCATTCTGGTTTGGGGTGGCTATCAGTTGGTGACTTTGATAATTTGAGATTACAACTGGCAAGGCTAATAACTTTCTAAAAAGTTAAGGAAGGTTAAAGGGTTTGTTTGTGCTGTTAAATTGGGCCATGTCTTAATCAGCTAAATCATTTATGTTAAAGGTTTTTACTGAGGATAGGACATCCTACTTCCAGCTCTTCTTTTGGTTATGGAAACCCAGAAGTTTAGATGCTTGGAGAAAAGAGACCCACCCTAATTTTAAGGCTTTCAGGATCATATTTTGACATCAAAATAGCTTTTTCTTGGCCTTTGAGTCATAACATTTTCTCTTGGTCTTTTGGGTATATCTGAAATTCCTGTCTCCCCCCACCCCCCCCCAAGAGTTCACACGTTTTCAAACACAGTTCAGAAGCAGTTTGTAACCCATGGACGTCCTGTTGCTAAGAGAGGCTGATGCCTTGAGAGCACTATAGGCCGAACTAGGTGGTGCCTCTAAGACAGGAGGACCACCCTTAAGATTAGGGACAAAACAGCCTTCCAGAATCCTGAATTGAGCTCCTTCGGTCAGTTGACTTGGGTGTTTTCCACAAAAGACAGATGTGTTTGCTGTGCCCTGGTATCCCTGTGTTGGCCAACTGTTGCTCATTTGATGTGCCTGCTGGAACTGTAGGTTCCAATGCTGTGTGTTCCTTTCCCCCTTCCAAATCTCCCATGTGTGTGGACACAGGCACGGGTAAGGATGCCTGTATCTGTTTCCTCTTGCCTCTGGAGCCCCGTGAAGAAGGCACCCACTCTTCTGTTGCTTTTCACTCTTTGATCATTGATTGATTAAGAATTTAATTGAGCACCTTTATGGACCAGCAGTGTACCAGGTGCTGGATACAGAGGTGAGTAAGTTCTTGCTTCCATGGAGTCCATAGTCTGTTAGATATGACAGATCTGTGAACCAATAAGCATGTACATGTTTAAATATAGAAACTGGACTGGAAGGAGATGTAGCAAATGGCTAGCAGGGGTGGGAGGGAGGAGAGGTCCCTGTTTTTATTGTATGCCCCTAGGTGAGTTTGCACTTGTTATAGGCATGTCTTGTTCATGCAATTATAGTACAGAGAAGACTCATTATGATAGGTTTAAGAAGCATACGGAAATATGGTGGGGAACTGCTAAGTTCCATGGAGAGGGAGGAGGGACCAAGGAATATTTTTTAAAAGATTTTTTTCTCCCCTCAGTGGGAAGAGGGAAAGTGGGAGGGAGGAGGCTTTTCGTGCAGAGGGAATAGAATGTGCCCAAGGTTGACAAAGCAGCTCATTTTGTCTGGAGTTTGAGTAGTGGTGAGCTTATAACCAGGTCTCTGGACGCCACAGCTTTTCTTTCCTGGGGAGTAGAGAGGTAACGTGCGATTGTATTTTCTTTGGGGATTTGGAATATATTTGCTTCCATACATGGTAAATACATTTAATGTTTTTGAAAAGATGCCATTTTTGGTGATTAGGCTTCCAGTGAACCTGAGTAAGATTTTTAAACCCCTGATTGTAGGTGAACTGCAGAACTAAATGACAGTTAACTTAGTTTCAGTGAGAATGTGCCATTAAGTTGAAGGATGGCTAGCAGTGTATATCACATTGTGAGGGGTGGGGGTGGTCTTTATGGCAGTCATCCTATGAAGAAAGTGAACGAACAGTTAGGTTCTTGGGTCGACTGGGGCACCCTGGAAACTTTCCCTTTTGGGCACTGAATTGGTAAGTTAATTCTTTTTTTTTTAAAAAAAAATTTTTTTTTTTTTTTTTTACATTTATTTATTTCTGAGAGACCGAGAAAGATAGAGCGTAAGTGGGTGAGGGGCAGAGAGGGAGGGAGACACAGAATCCCGAAGCAGGCTCCAGGCTCCGAGCTGTCGGCACAGAGCACGACACGGGGCTCGAAGTCACAAACTGCGATATCATGACCTGAGCCGAAGTTGGACGCTTAACCGATGGAGCCACCCCAGTGCCCCTGGTAAGTTAATTCTTAATACTTGTGCCCCGCCAAGGGCACAGTTGCATTACTGCTAACTGGGTTTTGTTGTTGTTGTTGTTTTGTTTTGTTTTGTTTTGCTTTCCTTTCCTTCATCCCTCCTCAGCTCATGAGCCCAAAGTTTTCTAAGTGTAGCTGATAACCCAGTGGAACCTAAGCTTGATCACTCTACAGTTTGACCAGCAACACACTTACAGAAGATAATCTTGTCAATTGGAAACACATGCTTAGGGAGACCTCCGTTTATTTCTCCAATTGATGGGAGAAGACTAAATACCAAGAAGAACACATGATCAGGCAATAACCAGAGATCTGACCTAATTTATGTAGAGTAAAACACTTCATTGAGTCTGTACATATCAATACTGTAGCTGTATCATTTCTGTAATTTTCAGAGTGTTTTCATTCTTTAACTTTTCATAGACAAATAAATGGTAGGCACGTAAGCTGAGTTTTTATGTAGAAAGCAGTCATAGTAAGTGCTACACGTACTGTGTGGTATTTTTCCCCCTTCCTACAAAACATTTGCCTTTTGGAAGAATGGATGGCTCAAGGGATTAGTGATGGGGAAGTGGAGGCTTTCACATTGGTTCAGATTTGACCTTGGTCAGTGATGCTTGAAAATCAGCACTATTTAATAGGCATTAAGAGAGCCCACTTTTTGATCCACTTCCAGTGGATAAATATCCATAGTTCTTTAATGCCATAGTTGCGGAACTAATTGGCAGAATTAAATGATTTAAGAACTTTCCTCCCCTTTTGCCCTCAGAAAATAGTTGGTTGTTGTTTAAATCAGAATCTTGGAGGCGGCATGAGTCATTTCTGAGGACTGGAGACTAGCTAGTTTTGCAGCTCTTACTTACTGTATTGGGAAATTTATGTGCTGTGCAACGCTCTCAGTGGGGGGAATGGGGGAGTAAAGCTGTTTTTCCCTTCAATTTGCAATTTCCCCAAACTTGGGACTGCTCGTCTGACCTTAGACACTTTAAAAAAATACACTGGGGTCATTCATTGCTCAGGGTACTTTCTGCTTTCTCCATGATCAGATAAAGAGCGTGTGTGCGCGATCTCTTTTCTTTCTGCTTGTTCTTCCTCCTTTGAAAGAATTTTAGGGCATAATGCTTTTTCTGACACCCTCCTTCTGATCGATGCTGAGGATGTTTGAGGGTGGTTCCAGTGAAGTTACTAGTGTTTTATGTGTGGAGCCCAGTAATTGCCAGTCATGATTGCTCAGTATTTATAGAGCTTCGAGGGAAGGGTGAGCGTTCGGTGGTGACAATTACCTGCTAATTTGTTTGCTGAAAGATGGGCCCATATATTTAGAATGATGACAGATCAGAATATTTGGCTCAGTGTCTCAGTCAGTGCTGCATTTTTCAAAACAGGAGAACTCCAACATGCCACTGCAAAAATGTTGTGCCGCACATGGATTTTCTTTTTTAATTTTTAATTTTTTGCTGAATGAATTTTCGTCCTGGCTAGGTTCTTATATTAATTAATTTATTTCAAAGAGTCATCTTTTGTTGTATCCTAACTTGGATGATAAGAACTTCTGGCTGATTCCTTTTCTTCTTCTGTAGGTTTGGTTTGTCATGCATGCAACTCGCATTCCTTTTTCTTATTGCGGTGTTGACCATCGACATCTTTACCACATAAAGGAGGTCAAGTACAGAAATCTATAGGTCCGGCTACCCTTTGTTCTCTCTGTCTGTAGCCAAGAGGTGTGGACAAGGCCTTCACTAAAGGGGAAAGGGAGAAAAACAATGGGCTGTCTAAATCCAGCTGACAAGCTTTAGGTTGTGGGAGGAATTAAAAGTGCCCATCAGGAAGGCAGAAACGCAGTGGTTACTCTTGACTAGGTAGAGATGTTGCGTGTTCTGGACGTCCCTATGGACTTTTATTGGGCTATTTTGCCCCAGCTCATAGAAAGAATCCACAAACGTGTGCAGAGTGGCTTATTTGAATAAACTGTCAACCAGGAGAAAAGAAAAGGAAAAGGCTGTCTTCAACTATTAGCTGCCAAATAAATATGTGATGCCACCCCCCACCCCAGGAGGGACTTGGCTCAGGGACGGCAAGATTAGATAGCGAATGGATAAAAGGTGTTCCTCATTGCAGTTCACTTCTAGATAGAAAGTGATCTCAAAGACAAAAAAAAGTGTAAGGATGTTTGGAAAGAAACAGATCAGATTCCAGCTAAACCCATTAATGCTGTTCCTCGGTGACATGTTACTGGTTTTCCCAGAACTGTACTTGTAAGCCGTATGTTTTGAAGGTATTTACATTTGGAGGTGATAATAGCTGAAGAGATAAAGTTTCTCTCTTGAATCCTGCTTAGTTTGTTTCTTGGAAATGTTCCCCAGCCTGCTAGGCACCTCCAACAGGCTGCTGTCCTCTTCAGCCCGTCCTTGGAGTCTGGGCTATCGTGGCAGTGTGGTTCTGAGCTGCGTTCAGTGGCAGTGGGATGGAGTGTCCCTGGAAGGTGTTTCGTTGGGTACAGTGTAAGTAGGATAAAGACAAAATGGCAGGAATGCTGCTGTGACCCAGTGATTTGGAGATCCCACGACGCTCACTAGCCGGAACTCAAAGCCCAGCCCTTCAGAGGAGACCGTGCTGGTGCTCCGTCACCTGTTTTATCACATCAAGTGTGAGGGAAATGCTGTCCTAATTCCAGTCCCACCAAGTGGAAAGATGGGCCCCGCTGAAGCTGTTGTTTTTCGGAATAATGCCTTCTCTTAGGAAACCAAAATTAGTAATTCTTTCTCTGCAATTATCCTCTAAATTACCCTTTCTATGTAAAATTACCTTTGTATCTAGGAAGTGATCCTTTCCCCCTTAAAAATATTTGTGCTTTTTTTTCTTGTCACTCTTCGTTGGCGTGTTCTTTTGTTACGTTTCTGGATCTTGCTGGTGCTACGAGCCGTTGGTTGGCTGTCCTCATTAAATCCTGTTACAGTGTCATACATCAGATTTTAAATTCTCTTACTACTTCAGAGGTAGAAAGTACTACCTTTTTTGTGGGGGAGGTCTCAATTATTTTTAAGCTTTAATTTTGTGATGGGGGCCAGTGGCAGTAATAAATCTAAGGCGGGCGGCAACGTTCAACCAGATTTCACATCACTTAGTTTGATTTGCCTTGTTATATTTTTGCAATTAGTTCAGTGTAGCCTCCGAGGAAGAGATACACAGGTGATGAACTGGTTTTATTCTGGAAACGACGGTCATTTAGTCTAAGGACATAGGCCTCTTTACTAACACTACTTTCTGTACTGTGTTGCAAATGTGACATGGCTTTGAATATCTCCTCAGCAATAAATGATTAGATAAAGCACAAAAAACATTACACGTACAATATTTATGGAAGATACTGAAACCGTCGTGTCTGAGGTTACGCTTAGTATTCTCCCCATCTTTCAGCAGCGATCTTCCATACTTCTTGTCTCTAATCCCCACCCCGTCAACGAACAAACAAACAAACAAATAACACAAACATAAAACAGAACTCTCAATTCTTCAGAAAGATCAGAGAGAGTTAATTATAGTGATACGCAACAACCAGGACAGTCGTAGCTGTTGGTCTGGCCCAAAGCCTACAGAAGGTTCTTATTTCATAAGCAGAGATAATTTGTTTTTCTCTGTGTGCCATATGGTTTTGCAACTGCAGAGATCAAACAGATTTGTGGATGTAAACTTCAGTTCTGTACTTAAAAAATTTTTGAGTCGTGTGGAGATTTTCATAATGCGCTTGAATCATTGATGCCAACCAGGTCTGTTGGAGTCAAGGATCCCTCGTCAGTTCTCTAAGCAACTGTGCCTGGTGGCTTTTATTTGCCTTGGACTTTAGAGACGATTTTGGAAAGGAAACTTGGAACACAAATTGTCAACTGGAATGCAGTGATTATTTGTTTTTTTTTTTTTTTTTAATAAAGACGATGATTAAAACCAGGAATCATTAACATAGAAGAATAATAGTTCTGAGGCTGCCCAGGTGGTCTCTGGAAAGGGCTGGAGTTTTCTCTTAATCAGCAAACTTTAATTACACTATTTTTTTTTTTTTTGAGATTGTTTTGGGGGTAGTCTTCAGAAATAAGAATTTGAATTTCTTGATTCCTATATGTGTGTGTGTGTGTGTGTGTGTGTGTATATATATTTTAAGGGAGAATGGTATAGGTGTGCCAGTGGTTTCCCTTTTGTTTTAATTTTTTTTTTTTTAATTTATTTTGAGAGAGAGGGAAGGAGAGAGAGAATCCTAAGCAGGCTCTGAAATGTCAGTGCAGAGCCTGATGCAGGGCTCAGTCTCACGAACCATGAGATCATGGACCTGAGCCGAAACCAAGAGTTGGACTCCTGACCGACTGAGTCACCCAGGCACCCCAATTCCCTCTGGTCTTTGATGACTCCATATATGTGCTCTGTCCTGTTGGTCACAAGGAGTTAAATTTTTTGTCTAGCGTTCGGTTTATCTAAAGTAGATGCATATTCCCTGGTCCCTTTGTTTTCCAGTTATTAAATTTGACAGTTCACCAAATTATCTAAACTGTCTCCCATTTATAGACTTTTTTTTTTTTTAATAAAGCAGTTTTCATAAGTGGAGTTAAAATCTGGAGGGCAGAGCAGGGACTGGAACTCAGCTCTGTAGATGTAAAATTTGATAGATTGTAAGATTATCCTTTCTTTTTTTTTTTTTTTAAATTTTTTTTTTCAACGTTTATTTATTTTTGCGAGAGAAAGAGACAGAGCATGAACGGGGGAGGGGCAGAGAGAGAGGGAGACACAGAATCGGCAACAGGCTCCAGGCTCTGAGCCATCCGCCCAGAGCCTGACGCGGGGCTCGAACTCACGGACCGCGAGATCGTGACCTGGCTGAAGTCGGACGCTTAACCTACTGCGCCACCCAGGCGCCCCTGTAAGATTATCCTTTCTGTTTGAAATGTTCTCTCCTGTTACACTCCTCCTCCCCCAACTCTGCAAATCTTAAGTAAACTGTTTCCCCCAAGGAAAGCCTTTACCACTCTCAGATCTGTGTTTTTACTTTATTAGGTTTTCTGGGCACACCCTTTCTTTGGTGCGGCAGCCACCACATCTGTAATAATTCTTTAATTTTGGTTAACCTGGCTCTCCTGCTATGTATCTGACTGCAGAAAACAGGAACTGTTTCTGTCCTGTTTTCTGCTCTGTTCCCAGCTCTTGGCTCATAATGTATGCTCAGTAAATATTTGTTGAATAAGTGACAGTATAGTTGGTATAAATCATGTTTACTTAAGATGTACATAAATATAACTTTTTCCCCTTTGCTAATTTTCATATAGAGCCTCTTCCAAAATAGCAGTTGTGGCTTTTTTTTTTTTTTTTAATGACTCCATACCTTCTGCTTGCACGTATTCAGACAGATCTGGTGCCTGGGTATCCAGATGTTATTTTTTTTAATTTATTTTTTTACTTTGCCTTGTGCATGGCAGCTATTATTTTGCCATTTCCCAGGCTTATAATTCCAGAACCCACAGCAGGAATAAGCAGACAGCAATGAATTTTGTATAAATCTTACAATATGTTTCATCTTTGTTGGTGCAGAGAACAAGACCTGAGATTTCTTGGAAAGTACAGGACCATAGAGAGAGAGCTCGGAGAAATCCTGTCACCTAACCCTCCCTCATTTCATGTCTGACGGAACCAAGGGCGCGGGGAGTTTACCTGGCCTTGCCCAAAGTAAAATGACTAGTTAGGTTGGCTGCTGTGTGAGTAGTGTTACAGACCTGGTCCCTCTACTCCAGGCTGGTATTCTTTCTGCTACAAAACTTTTGTGTTTAGCGGGAAGTCAGTTTTTCTGTTTACAACTTCTTCAGTAGGTTAGTGCATATCAAACATTCATCAGTGACTACTCCATAAATATGTATTTTATACTCCCTCAGGCAGTGGTAATAACAGGTCTCCGACGTTTGATAGCGCGGAGTACTTTATCCCTCATAAATCAGGTGGAGGAGACACTCAGATCGAAGGATGCACCGTGGTGCATTTCACAGGTACAAAGTGATTTGGCAAAAGGCCGTGCAGTAGGCCGTGTCACCATGCCTCTGTGCCACCCCTGTAGTAGGAGGCCTTGAAATAGATTTCTCCCGTCAAACAAACCCAGCAATTTACCTGGAGGGGCAAGTCAGATAAATGAAGGTGGAATGACAAAACAAAGGGAACTGTACTTTCACCCTATCAGAGCGCTTCTTCCTGTACCCTCTCTGATGCAGAAACCCCCTCGTAGCCATCCTTACATAAAAACAGCTTGGAAACTGGAATGTCAACTTGAACATCACATACTCGGACCCGCTAGTCAGAGCTTGGTTTATTTTATGTTGCTTTTTCAACGTTTATTTTTTTGGGGACAGAGAGAGACAGAGCATGAACGGGGGAGGGGCAGAGAGAGAGGAAGACACAGAATCGGAAACAGGCTCCAGGCTCTGAGCCATCAGCCCAGAGCCTGACGCGGGGCTCGAACTCACAGACCGCGAGATCGTGACCTGGCTGAAGTCGGACGCTTAACCGACTGCGCCACCCAGGCGCCCCTATGTTGCTTTTTAATAACACAAGTTGGAAGGCTTCTTCTGTCTTTTAAAAGTATCCAAACATACATTTTCAAGGAGTAGGATCGGATGTCTTTATTTGCCTGCTTTAAGGAACCCATATATTCCAAAATAATTGCATTTATGTCAATATTTTAAAATGGAATCATATTGTAAATAAAGTATAATAACTGTATTTTCATAGAAAATGATTTAGCAGAGATACCAATTAGGGAGACATCTGTGCCCAGACATCCCAGATGCCACATCTGTGTGAAGCCCCCTTTTTCTGCTTGGGGGACCCTGGCCTTAAAGGGGGGGCCTCAGGACAGGATAAGCCCCACCCCACCCCACCCCCACCCCCGTGCATCCGTTCCACCCTCACCCTTGAGCCTTGTAGAGGGAAGACAAGCAGTGGTCATATTACCTGAGCCAGGCCAGCCGAGACCCTTCACCAGGACTGAGCATCTGAGCTATGAGAAAGATGCTCTTCCTTTCTCTGCAAGGTGTAGTTTCTGACCCAGAGCACTTTGCAGTCAGAGTTTTAGCCTTGCAGACACAGAGTTCACCAATGTAAATGACGCCAACATGTCTAAGTTTCTCACAATGGGCAAAGTGTGTGTGAATTGCATTCACTAAGTGATATTCCAGGGATGTGTTTCAGGCAATGGTTGTAAAACTAGAGTGTACTCAAGGCTTCCCTGGGCGCTTGTGTAAAAATGCGGATTCTTTGAGTCCTACGCCAGATGGAGCCAGACCCGCTAGGGATTCCAGAATCTGTATTTCATACAAACATCTCCTTTAATTCTAATATTCCTGGGTGCTGTTGAATTGATGAGGTGGCCGAGGATGTTGGTTAGCATTAGGTGCAAGTTAAGTTTAGATCTACTGCAATTACAAAGTGAGGTTCGTTGCAGTTAGGTTTATAGAGGTGCTTCCTCAAAGCCAAACGCAGGGCCACATTGATTGTGGCAAATTCTTTGTTAAAGAGAAAGTGATTTTTGGAGGATGGGTAAGGATGTTGTTGTGGTCAGTAAAATCGGCTGTTGTGTAGCCACACAACCTGCCAGCCCATGTTGTCCAGGGCCTCTCCTGTAGTCCTTTCTTTGGCTTCCTTCCCACAGACTTCTTTTCTTTTTATATCCAGTCATTGGCCAGAGTGATCCGAGAGGGGCAGGCAGTGGGATCGCCGTCGATTTCCTTACTTATAGTGTCCATCCACGCTCTCTTTTGGTTCTGTTTGGTCACAAATACAGATTGTCCCTCTCCCCCAATTATTTCCCATGTATTGTCCCTTGATGCAAGATAATGGAAAAAAACCCCGAGGGTAGAAAATACGACTTCTAGGAGTTTTTCCTCAGGGCTTTCTCTGTGTCTTGCTGTAGGATTTTTCTGTCTTTGAAACATAAAGGCTAAGGCCATGAGGAAGGGCCAAGGTGGGATTATTTGTTATTTATGATACCCTTGCGAGTGTCTCTTTTTCTTAACATGAGTTGACTTACGTAGAGTTTTTGTAGACCCTCTTGTATTTGCGTTAGCCATTTTTCTCTGAGTGGGAACAAATGTGGTGGGTAGGTATTCTTGCCCATTCTTTCCAACTAAATAGACCTGGCCTGGGTAATGGGACACAGTTATGTATAAAGATGGATGCTTGAGCCTCTGTAGTAAAAATCCGTACCAGGGTGTGATTAAGGGAGTTGTAGTAATAATTGTGGTGCTAATACTGATAATGTAGCAAAAACTGTGTGTCGAGCAGTGTTTTAAGGCTTTTATTTTTTTTAATTATTTATTTAAAAAAAATTTTTTTTTTCAACGTTTATTTATTTTTGGGACAGAGAGAGACAGAGCATGAACGGGGGAGGGGCAGAGAGAGAGGGAGACACAGAATCGGAAACAGTCTCCAGGCTCTGAGCCATCAGCCCAGAGCCTGACTCGGGGCTCGAACTCCCGGACCGCGAGATCGTGACCTGGCTGAAGTCGGACGCTTAGCCGACTGCGCCACCCAGGCGCCCCTGTTTTAAGGCTTTTAAAAGCACTTTAACTCGTTCAATTTTTATGAAACCCCAAACAGGTAAGGGTGACGATAATCCCCATTTTATAGATAAGAAAACTGGGCAACAGAGAGATTAAATAACTGGCTTAAGTTTGCAAATGGCAGAGCCAGAATTTGAAGCCAGGTTACCTGTCATCAGATTCCATGCTGTCAACCCCACTATGCCATTCTGCCCTCTTACCAAACTAGCAGTTCACAGCACCTGACCAAAAGCCGGTCTTTTTTTTTTTCTTTCTCCCCCTTAAATCAATAATTCGATTAATTAAAATTATTTATTTACTTATTTAAACTGGAAGTTAGTTAACATACAGTGTAGTATTGGTTTCAGGACTGTAACTTAGTGGTTCATCACTTACATATAACACCCGGTGCTCATCCCAACGTGTACCCTCCTTAACGCCCATCACATGTTTAACGCCCCCCCCCCCCCATCCCCAAGCAACCCTCTGTTTGTTCTCTGCACTTAAGAGTTTCTTCTGGTTTGCCTCCCTCTCTGTTTTTATCTCATTTTTCCTTCTCTCCCCCTATAGTCATCTGTAGTTAGTGTTTCTTACATTTCACGTATGAGTGAAATCATATATTTGTCTTTCTCTGACTGATTTCGCTTAGCATAATATACTGTAGTTCTACCCACGTTGTTGCAAATGGCAAGATTTCATTCTTTTTGATCGCCGAGTAGTATTCCACGTGTATATTCCGTGTATATACACACACACACACCACATTGTCTTCACGCATTCATCAGTTGGTGGACATTTGGGTTCTTTTAAATTGTTTATTTTTAGGGAGTACGCAAGTGGGGAGAGGGACAGAGAGAGAGCGAGACGGGGAGAGGGAGGGAGGGAGCGAGGGAGGGGATCTCAATCAGGCTCCACGCTCAGCACAGAGCCTGACACAGGGCTCTATCCCATGACCCTGGGATCATGAGCTGAGCTGAAATCAAGAGTCAGACTTTCAACCAACTGAGCCACTCAGGTGCCCTCAAAAGCTGGTCTTCAACAGAAGAATGGTGGAGTTTGGAGGAGGGCTGTATCTTTCTTCCTGGCCCTATGAACAGGGCCTAGGAGGTGGAAAGGAAAGTGCAAAGTCTGGGGAGGAAGTGATGGCCCTGAGACTCCACCTGCAAACAAACCGAGGAGCTGTTGTTAGTTAAAGGCTGGAAAAGGAGCTGGAGCATTGCTCTGATCGAGAGCCATTGGATGGAGGCTGACCGCTACCAGAGTAGCTCTGTGGCCTTTACATCTTATGTCTAAACTTTCGTTAAGTCTAGCTTTTTTCAAAAGACATGCTTTCAGGCATATTGTGGAAGTTCCCTTTTAAAAATAAAACTTTCGGGAATGCAAGCTGGTGCAGCCACTCTGGAAAACAGTATGGAGGTTCCTCAAAAAACTAAAAATAGAACTACCCTACGACCCAGCAATTGCACTACTAGGGGTTTATCCACGGGATACAGGTGTGCTGTTTCTAAGGGACACATGCACCCCCATGTTTATAGCAGCACGAGCAACAATAGCCAAAGTATGGAAAGAGCCCAAATGTCCATCGATGGATGAATGGATAAAGAAAATGTGGTATAGATATGCAATGGAGTATTTATTACTTGGCAATGAAAAAGAATGAAATCTTGCCATGTGCAACTACGTGGATGAACTGGAGGGTATTATGCTAACTGAAATTAGTCAGAGAAAGACAAAAATCCTATGACTTCACTCATATGAGGACTTTAAGAGACAAAACAGATGAACATAAGGGAAGAGAAACAAAAATAATACAAAAACAGGGAGGGGGACAAAACAGAAGAGACGCATAGATATGGAGAACAAACTGAGGATTGCTGGAGGCGTTGTGGGAGGGGGGATGGGCGAAATGGGTAAGGGGCACTAAGGAATCTACTTCTGAAATCATTGTTGCACTATATGCTAACTAATTTGGATGTAAATTTAAAAAAAAATTAAAAAATTAAATAAAAAAATTAAAAATAAAAATAAAAGTTTAACGCGGTACTCCTTAATATAGTCGATGAAAATCTAACATTTATACCAGCCACCATTCATTAAATAAAGCCAAGAAGCTCTTTAACTGGAAACCCATCTTTCTCTGTTAACCTTGAACTTTTTAAAAATCCTGTTTCTCCCCTAGGTATTATTCTAATATAATGCATGTTCGTGTTTCAGAGGTTTTCATTGATTATCACATCGTACCTTTATAATAAAAATGTATAAAAAGTTAAAAATGTCTTGTGCCTGCAAGGATTACTCAGTCCACAAGTAATTGCTTAAACACTTCAATTAGTAGTAGAACAGAATTGATCAAAATAAAATAACATGGTTATAGTGCTGATTCTGATAAGTGATTAATAAAAAGAAAAAGTAAAAATGTATCTCTTTAAAAATTTCTTACATGTATATGGGTCCTTTTTTCTTCCCTTATGCATTTTTTCGTAGGTAGTAAACGATTAGGCATCACTTCTATTTTCCATTTTTCTCTTTTATAGATAGCAGGCACTGAAAAAGCTTGTTCCCAAAAACAAAACAGAAAGGAGTATTATAGCAAGGACAGCCAATTCCTTGGACACTTACTGAAGTTACATGGTAAAACTCACACCATGAGCTGTCATCAAAAATTATTTTTAATGATTGGCTGATGGCTCAAAGATTGTATGTTCTCTGTTTGCAGAGATCTGACTTGCAAAAGCGTTTGCTTCCTTGCTTTTAGATGTTTTTATTTCTTAACACTTTTTTTTTTTTTTTTGCACCCAAACCAGTTTGTTTCTAGTGGTTCTCTTGTTTGGTGCCCTCGAGGTATAATGGCTAGTGAGATGTGGGTGTGGCTGACAAGTTGTTCTCTAGAGAAAGTAAGAAAAGGGCACTTGGGAAAGAGAAGGCGATATTCTCAGACATACCATTTTTAGGAAAAGGGGACATGAGGAAGTTGAAGATGGAGAAATTGATCTCTTCCCTTTAGAGCAGTTTTCGCATACCCTAAAGGGTATATATACATCGCCCAGTTTGAAGACCATTGCTGTAGGATGTAGTGTGCTAGTGAGATTTTAAGTTTTATATTTCTCCAGTTCTGTGTGTTCAGGAATTCAATGCTTGCTTCTTAAAGCGTAGCTTGAGGGATTATATACATCCAAACTTGCACTGAAAATGGATTTTTAAAGCCAAGATACTGTTTGCAGCATGAAAATGAACAGGAGAATCCAGTTTAAGGTTAGGTGAAGAAGATGATTTGTGGGGTCAGTTAGATGACCTTCAGGAGGAGGCTAGTGCTGGAGGCTGGTCTGGCGGGGCATGGGGGAGGGGAGGTGATGGCTGTGGCCTCCACCTCAAGCTTTGTTCTTCAGTTCCACAAAACACTTCTAGGTTAACACGAGCTGACTACTTGGTCTGACTCTAGTTAGTTTGGTGGTTAAGGAAGGAGTAACTAAAATATATGCTTTTATCTTAGACATTTTAACCGACTATGTAAATGTTCTCCATTATCCCGAGAAAGGCAATTTTTTCATTAAATGTTGGTCCACCGGTTGCAGTGCCGAGTGGTTTGTCTTGTATTAATCACACCTGATCCACCATCCAGTCTAAAAGTAGAGCAAGAAGCTCTATGATCTGAAGCTCTATAATCTGAGGTTAGAATCTTTTCAGATTAAAATTATTTTTTCCTTCCAGTCTTAAATTCTCTTTCCACAGTTGATTGAGCAGATATTGATTTCGATGCTTCCCTTCATTGAATATTTACAAAGTGTTTGCTTCAGTTTTTTTTTTTTTAAAGATTTTATTTTTAAGTAATCTCTACACCTGATGTGGGCTCGAACTCACCCTGAGTTCAGGAGTCACGTGCTCTCTCAACTGAGCCAGCCAGTCAGCCCTGCTTCAGGTTTTTAAAAGTGGTATTTTTCACTCTCTTTTCATTGGTTTGCAGGACAAAAAATTAAATAATTACAATTAAAAGTCCACATGGCCCAAACTGTCTCTTCCCTAAAAAACAAAACAGAACAAATCAAACCAGATTTGGAACAAAACAAAATGCCTTTTGGTAAATCTATTATTATGGGAGAGGTACTTAGTAGCTGTAAGCATCTACTATTTGGAGGGCATCACCCAGGTATTCTAGTGGGAAACTAGGTATCCTTATCAGAGTGAGGGAAGTGAAGTCAGTTAAGAACTTAAAATGTGTATAATTAGCTTTGTTTTGCTGAAGTCTGTTTCATTGAGCATTTTGTCCAATAAATAAGAATCTTTTTGGGGCGCCTGGGTGGCGCAGTCGGTTAAGCGTCCGACTTCAGCCAGGTCACGATCTCGCGGTCCGTGAGTTTGAGCCCCGCGTCGGGCTCTGGGCTGATGGCTCAGAGCCTGGAGCCTGTTTCCGATTCTGTGTCTCCCTCTCTCTCTGCCCCTCCCCCGTTCATGCTCTGTCTCTCTCTGTCCCAAAAATAAACGTTGAAAAAAAAAATTAAAAAAAAAAAAAAATCTTTTTCTCGGGGCACCTGGGTGGCTCAGTTGGTTAAGTATCCAACTTTGGCTCAGGTCATGATCTCACGGTTCGTGAGTTCGTGTCGGGCTCTGTGCTGACAGCTCAGAGCCTGCAGCCCGCTTCAGGTTTTGTGTCCCCCCCTCTCTCTGCCCCTCCCCGACTCGCCCTCTGTGTGTCTCTCAAAAATAAATAAACATGAAAAAAAAAGCATCTTTTTCTCATTGGATTTCTTTCTTATTGCATGTAATAATGTCTCTTGTGATGTTCCATGACATATTTTATTCATATCACCTGTTTTTGGTGTATAGTAATTTTTAAAAGTTTTTATTTATTCATTTTTGAGAGAGTGCCAACGCGTGCAGGTTGGGGAGGGGCAGAGAGGGAGACAGGGGATCTGGAGCCAGCTCTGAGCAGACAGCAGAGAGCCCCATGCGGGCCTCAAACCCACGAACCGAATCGTGTGATCATGACCTGAGCCAAAGGCAGATGCTTAACCGACTGAGCCAGCCAGATGCCCTGATGTACAGTAATTTTTAAAATGAGTTTTTAAAAATTTTTTTTAAATTTAAAAAAAAAATTTTTTTTTTTTAATGAGTTTTAAGGAGTGACAGGAGCTTGAAAGTGGGACTCAGTTGTTACGATTGTACGAGAAGCTTTCTTTCCTCTTCCAGAAATGAGTAACAGAACTTGTAACAACTTGTGTTGGTTTATATTCTGCTGGGCTCTGAGTTTCCTTAAATAATAGGGAACAGAGGTCTTTAAAAAATTGTGAACTGAGTTTTTTTTTTTTTTTTTTTAAAGGTGAAATGGGAGCAGTACTGTACAGGAAATTAAATTTTGGGGTAAGGAAGTAAAATTGGTCTGATTGAAATCATTAATGTCTCTTTAATGAGGGATCATATGAAAAATGTTAGGCAGAAAGTGTGATGCCAGTTAAAAATCATAAATATGAAATTTATTTAGTTTGAACAAACAATACTTGGAACTGAACAGAGAGGAAAAGGAAAATTTATGTGGAAGGAATTAGTTGTCATTCTCCAGGGTAGGGTAAGCTTCTGGACCATTGCAATTGATTTGCTTTTCTCTGAAGAGAAATACTTGATTTAGAGATTTGTGGTATCAGTTTCTAAAAATTTCCACCAATTAGTATTTAGTATTCTCAGGACATTTTCTTTTACCAGCAGTGGTGTGACTGTATTTGCGTATTGTCAATTTAAAAGATACTGTTTGCTTCCTGTCTTCTAGATCTGTAAGATGAGAGTGTTTAAAAGGTCCAATAACTTGACCAGGTTCAATGAGAACGTCCCAGTGAATGCTAGCATTAATATTTGGAGCCGCGTTTTCCATCCCAGGTGAGGGATAAACCTCACTTTAGTGGGGAAGGAAGAAAATGAACAGGATCGATATAAGAGGAAAATGTTGATGCTAAGCGCTAGTGGCTGGCCCTGGTCGATGCTCTGTACGTGTTGCCCGAGTGAGCGTTACGGATGAATCGAGATCACCTGGAATCGGTGAGCTCCGTGAGTAGAGGAATTCTGTTGGACTCCTTATGTTCAGAGCGCCTAACGTCATGCTTGGCCTATGGCGCTGGGTCATCCTTTGTTATGAATGAAGTTATGTTCAGTCATGAGAACTGCCGCCTCCTTGTAGACATGAACATACGCTCTTCTGAGGCCTTTAGAAGAAGAAATAGTCAAGATGGCAGCCTTCTTTTTTTTTTTTTTCTTTCCCCTTTTAGGAATCCTTTTTTTCTGGAGTTAGTCTTAGTGTTGAGAATCGAGGGCTTTTTTTGTTTTAAGTGGCATTTAAAACTACTCTGAGATTCATGAGGTGAAAGTATAAAGTGTGACCATAAAACAAGGACTTACTTCTGGATTCTGACCTCTGGTGGTGAAGAAAAACACCCATTACTCATAATAAAAGGTCAGATGTTCAGATTTTCTTTGGTACTTTCTGGATGTCCAATAAAAGGGAATCTTCACAGAAGAATATTTCTGTGTGTGTTCTTGAGTTTTTGTTTGATTAAAAAAAATCCTCTATTTTTCACCTTGCAGCTTTTTAATAAACTTACAATAATAACATTTAGAACGTATGTTTATAAGGCTCATGACTGAAACTGGTTTTGTCTTGGGGACCTTGCCAGGTGAGAAAAGGTAGATTAGATTCTCTGTGAGGTTATTATATCTAATGCAGTCTTGCATTTGACTTCTTAAAAAAAAAATTTTTTTTTTTTAACATTTATTTGTTTTTGAGAGACAGCATGAGCAGGGGAGGGACAGAGAGAGAGGGAGACACAGAATCTGAAGCAGGCTCCAGGCTCTGAGCTGTCAGCACAGAGCCCAACACAGGGCTCGAACCCAGGAACTGTGATGTGAGATCATGACCTGAGCTGAAGGTGGATGATCAGCCAACTGAGCCACCCAGGCACGACTTCTTAAACTTTGTTGAAACTCCTCAAATAAGTGTAAGGTTTATTTGGATAAGAGTTGCATTGTCACCGAATATACATTGGAAAGTGTTACCTGTAAACAGTGCCAACAAGGTGGGCAATTTGGGGTCCTTAAAAACAGCACCTTATCAGAAACTCAATGCTTATCCTTACTGTTGCACCCGTCAGTGGGCTTGAAGGTTCTGTTCTCATCCCTTTTCACTCTCAACATCTCTATTTTCCCTCTTTTTTTTTTTTTTTTTTTAACCTCCCCCCAAACTGGAGCCAGAGATGTTCTAGCAGCTAGAGCCTAGCTGCTGGTGATTCTGGCTATAATGAGGTGGTTGCAATGTAAAGATTACCCTGCTTCACTTGAGTGATGTCGGCCTCAATTATAAAGAAGAAAAAAAATTTTTGGAGGTTGGTAGCTTAGGAAATTAGGAGGATAATTTTTATTTTGAAAAGGCAGCACTTGTTGCCTGGCATCTGAACTCTATGCTGGATCTCCTGGGTGGTCTTCTGCAACTTGCTTAACCTTATTTTTCCTGTGTTAAATAGGATTAAGAATGTTTCCTTTTCTAGAGTGTTGTAAGAAGGCTCTGGTATGACTGTAAAGTTCTTTGCAAACAAGGCTCCAACTAAGAAAGAAAAATCTTAAGACATTTGCTTCTGTTGCTTACTGTCCTCCTCCGACAATGCTTCTAAGATTTGATCAGAGTTCTATAAAAGGAACGTAGTTACAGTGTGTCAGGAAAAAAAGCATGAGAAATAAGTAATCCATAAACTTTACAGTCATAAGGGGATCCGGGTGGGTGGATCTGATGACTTGGCAACCGGGAGGGAAGCAAGTGTAATTGTTGATTTTATCAGAGCAGGTTTGTGTGTTTGTACATGCACACAGGGGGATGGGGATTGAATGTATACTTAACAATCGATGTTAATTTAAGGAGGTTACAAAAGTGCTTCATAAATCCTAGGCGATATTACTGTGTCCACAGGGTATGATAGTAATGCTCAGTAAAAATAATAGCAGATTCTGGCAAAATAGATGTTGTCATAAGTATGTGGTTTGCTTCCTTTCATAGAATTCGTGTTTTGGGTCCTTCAGGTAGTTTGTATTGTCACTGGGAGTGTATGAAACTTGATTTTGGCATAATTAACCCTGCGTTGAATACTGAAGTCAGAAACTGTGTCATCTTGGTCACTAAGCAAGTTTTTTTCCTCTGTGTTTCTGGAATTTCAGCACTTGGGGCTTTGAAGGTTGTTTTGGGTTTGTTTTTGAACTGAAATGTCATGGCGAAGTCTGGTTGTTAAATTCATAACCAACCTGGAGAATTTACAGGATGCAAAGTATTTGGTAGATTCATTTAATTAGAAGATATATCTTCTGGACTTTTCCCAGGGAATGCAGCTCCATGTAATAATTTACCAAAAGGGAATTGAAAAAAGGAAATACGCCCTTTGGGAATAGGAGGTTGCGGGGGGGTAGGTGAGCAGCATGCTTTAAAAGCAGTCTTTGCTCTGTAGAATACATGATTTAAAGAGTCACATGGGCCACGGAAAGCAGCTCAGGCAGTTATCCAGTATGGGAATACATTAGAAATTAGACACCAGGTACGTTAATCTTCTTGGGGAGCCTGAAAATAAATTCAAGGGTTGGGGATGTCCCTTCTATTTTATCCTGTCTGCTGGCTGCTGAGACCGTTTGAAAATGTTAGCTAAGATGTTGGTTTATGTTTCTTTACCTGTTACATTTTCATGATGAGTATTTTTTTCCTCAACAGAATTAGTCATTTGGAGAAGACTTTTAAACAGGTTAATCAAGCTTTAACATATTAAACAAATGGTACATGAAAGAGTATATGCGGTTAAACAAATGGCACCAAGGAAGAAATCTAAGTGGAGGAAAAGAGTTATGTAACAAGAGAAGCAGGATGGAAAGCCATGGCTAAATATGCATCTCTGATTTAAGAAAAGCTGCACGCCTATGGCCTTTTTTCTCTTTCTTCCATGTGGGTGCCTCGTTATTATGTATAAGCCACCTCCCTCATAAGGTACTTTGAACTTTAGGGGCAAGTAAGAGTAGTGAAACTTGAAAGAGTCAGTTGGCAGTTTATTTTCAGTCCCGATACACAGGATTGGAACTGTTGTCTAAAGTGGAATTGAGATTTTGAATTGTAGGTAAGATTTCAATGCATGCTCTGTGTCTCCATTATTGAAAGTGGTTTGTAGTTAAGTGATGTTGGGAGCAAGTCCCTGGTTCGCAGGTCCTATAGATCACCGGTAAGCCACAGGATTTCTGTTGGCATCAGCATTCAGGTGTATGAAATCTCTGGAGTGTGTGTGTGGGGGGGTGGAGTTTAGAGTAATGAGGACAGTGGAGTAGGAATTCCCTCATTTGGTTGTACTGACAACATTCTGGAACCAGATCTCCCATCTGTGTGTGCTAGGAAGAGAGACAGTGATCTCAGGGGAAGGATCGTTGGGCATCTTTGGTGGGCAAAGTGGGGAACTTGTTTCACCTACGTCTGTTTCTGTCAGGGTGGAATTCAAAGTTCTGAGGAGTTAGTGGTCTTAAATTTTTTCTCACACCAGCCAAGGTGAATTCAATAGCTCTGGCTGTACATCGCATAGTTAAAGAATGTATGGAGCCAGGCTGTTTGGGTTCACATCTCAAGTGTTCTGCCTGTCACCTGTGTGACCCGTGTTCATTAACTGCTCTTTCCTTATCTTCAAAATGGGGATCGTAAAGTATTTATAGAGTTATTGTGCAGATTAAACAATATATGTAAAATATATGAAATATACACTTAGAACAATCACTGGCACAGGGTAAGAGACACATGTGGTAGCTATTATTATTATTAGTGCTGTTATTACTGGGGACTATTTAAGAGTTAGTCATTGTTGCTGTTATAAATCACATTGGGTTGGTAACAGCGATGATTTTCTTTGTAGACAAAGCAAAGCCCGTTGTCACTTTTGAGTCCAGTGTTTTAGTCCACACGCTTTATAGCTACTTGCCGTTTTTCTTTCTGAAGTTTCCATGGAACCTCCCATAATTTCTTGGTGATTTGAGTAGTTAATGCCCTGTCAAATGAAGGCAGTATTCATAACACCTTGTTTAATTTTAATATTTTTTTGTTCATGTCGTTGAGTAAAATGAGTGTGTTGGTCAATTTGAGCAGAATGAAGTTACCAAAAATGATGATGTTGTCCACGAGTACCTTCCAAAGGCATGTCGGTGGATGGCTTTCTCCCTTTGCCACTGTTTGCTGCCCTGGGATCAGCCTGTTGCCCAGAGCCAACAGGAAAGATTCCACCCGAGACAGGGGATGGCTTTTTTGTTTTGTTTTGTTTTTAATGAGTTTTTTTGAGAGGACCATCCAAATAGACATTAGGGCAATTTCACATAATTAGGGCAAGCATATTTTACCGCTGGTGTTTCCAACAACTAGTTATTACAATTAAAATCCATTTACTGTAAGTATACCAATGGGATGTCACATCTAATCTGCATTTAGCATCTCCCTGGATAACTCACAGATTTTTCATGTACTGTTTTTCAAAGTTCAAATGCTGACTTCTTTCCAGGAAGCAAAAACACCTTTCTTGGGGAGGAGGGGCTGCTTGGTTAATCTCCGTTTATACCAACTAGATGCCATAGGAGCATTCATAAGTGCATGCTGCAGAACTAGAGGAGAGTGGAGACCAGTAGGAGAGATGTCTTTTCACGTCCTTGTTGGATGTGCCGTCTGGTGTGGTGGCCATCAGCCCCGTGTGACTTTTGAGCACTTGAAATGTGGCTAGACTGAAGAACTGAATTTTAAACCCTATTTAATTTTAATTAAATTGAGATTTAAGTCAGAGACTAGATTTTACTATTGGAAAGTTAAAAGTGTGTTTGGAACAACTTGGGTATGTGAATCTACTTTTGTAACTGTAAACTTTTGAACTCTAGATACTTGTCAAGTAGTTGCAATGAAAATTCAGCATCTGAATTGAAATGTGTTATAAGTATAAAATATACACCAGATTCCAAAGACTTAGCATGGATAAAAGAATATAAAGTATTTCAATAATTTTTTTATACTAGTTACACTGGAAACATTTTAGATATTGGGTTAAATGAAATATAATGAATATTAATTTCACCAGTATCTTTACTAAAATGTGGCTACTAGAAAACTTTAAGTTACATATGAGGCCTGTGTTCTGTTTCTCTTGAGTGGCACTGTGTTAGGCGGTCTTCCCCTAATCTGTGTCTTTGGAAGCTTTTTGATATACTTGTATGTTCCTGTGTGTTGGGAGATCATGTTCTGGAAGAGTTCACAAGAAATAAAAATCATCTGGATATAAAAGGACCAGTTAAATATTTATTGAATATGAAAAACCATCTCAAACATCTCCCTTTTATAATTTCAAATGAGTGTTTTATAAGTAGATTTGCTGTTGAGTCTGATTTAAATCTAGTGGGGTTAAAAAGGCATGACTCAAATATGAGGTCGTTAAACGAGACTTTATGTCTCGGTTCTATATTCCTTTGTATAGTCCTGTTTTTTGGCCACAAAATTCACCCTCCCAACAGCACAGTACAATATTGTCAACCACATGTACATTGTTGTGCAACAGATCCTCAGAATCCACTTATCTTGCTTGACTGAAACTCTACACCCACCTAACAACACTCTCCATTCTCCTACCCCCAGACCCTGCCAACTACCCATTCTACTTTCTGTTTCCATGAGTTTGGGCTATTTTTGATACCTCATGTAAGTGGAATCATACAGTATTTGTCTTCCTGTGAGTGGCTTATTCCACTTAGAATAATGTCTTCAAGGTTCATCCCTGTTGTAGCATGACAGGATTTCTTTCTTTTTAAAGGATAGATGACCACATTTTCTTTACCCATTTATCCATCCTTGGACATTCAGTTTGGTCCACCTCTTGGCTGTTGTGAATAATGCTGCATTGAATATGGGTATGTAGATATGTCTTCAAGATCCTGTTTTTAGGGGCGCCTGGTTGGCTCAGTTGGTTAAGTGTTGGACTCTTGATTTCGGCTCAGGTCATGATCTCACAGTTTGTGGGTTCAAGCCCTGTGTTGGGCTCACGCTGACAGTGCAGAGGCTGCTTGAGTTTCTCTCTCTCTCTCTTTCTTCCCCTCCTCTGCTCATGCATGCATGCACCCCCCCCAATAAATAAACTTAAATCCTATTTTTAATAATTTTAGATATATACCCAATGTGGGATCACTACCACGTGGTAGTTATAGTTTTAATTTTTTGAGAAACCTTCATACTGTTTTCCAGAGTGGTCAAATGTTTACATTCCCACCAATAGTATGTAAGGGTTCCACTTTCTCCACATCCGTGTTAACGTTTATTATTTTGCTTTTTCTGATAGTGGCTATTGTAACAGGTGTAAGATCATGTCTCACTGTGGTTTTGACTTGTATTTCTTTATGATTAGCGATGTTGAACATCTTTTCATATGCTCTTTGGCCATTTGTATATCTTCTTTGAAGAAATGTCTATTCAAATCCGTTGCTTATTTAAACAAGCGGATTATTGAATTGTTGGGGAATTTTTGTATACTCTGTTTAAACTCCTTATCAGATTCATGGTTTGCAGATGTTTTTCTCATTTCATAGGTTGCTTTTTTCACTTTACTGATTAACCCCCTTTGCTGTGCAGAAGTAAAATTTGGTGTAGTCCCGTTTATTTTTTCTTTTGTTGCCAGTGCTTTTGGTATCATATCTGAGAAATCTTTGCCAAAGTCAATGTCATGTAGCCTCCCCTCTATGTTTTCTTCTGGGAGTTTTATAGTTTCAGGTCCTACATGTAGGTCTTTAACCCATTTTGAGTTAATTAATTTTTGTATAGGATGTAACATAAGAATCCAACTTTGTTTTGTTTTTTGTTTTGCATGTGGCTGACTAGTTTTCCCAATGTCATTTGTTGAAGAGACAATTCTTTCTCCATTCTCTGGTTTTGGTATCCTTGTCAAAGAACATTTGACTGTATACCTGAGCTTTATTTCTGGGCTCTTTATTAAAAACAGTTTTTTTAAAACATTTATTCATTTTTGAGAGTGAGAGAGACAGAGCCTGAGTGAGGGAGGGGCAGAGACAGAGGGAGACCAAGAATTCGAAGCGGGCTCCAGGCTCTGAGCTGTCAGGACAGAGCTGATGTAGGGCTCAAACTCATGGACCAGGAGATCATGACCTGAGCTGAAGTCAAACTCTTAACCTACTGAGCCACCCAGGCACCCCTGGGCTCTTTATTTTGTCCCGTTGGTCTGTATGTCTGTCTCTATGCCAGTATCATACTGTTTTGATAACTCCATTGTACTAACTTTTAAAAAGCATTGGCGGGGCGCCTGGGTGGCTCAGTCGGTTAAGCGTCCGACTTCAGCTCAGGTCATGATCTCATGGTGCGTGAGTTCGAGCCCCGCGTCGGGCTCTGTGCTGACAGCTCAGAGCCTGGAGCCTGTTTCAGATTCTGTGTCTCCCTCTCTCTCTGCCCCTCCCCTGTTCATGCTCTGTCTCTCTCTGTCTCAAAAATAAATAAACATTAAAAAAAATTAAAATAAATAAAAAGCATTGGCTTTTTTCGTGTTTTTTAAGGGTCTGATTAGGATTGCTTAGAAAACTCTATTGACAATGTCTTCTCCAGTTCTTCATAATTTATGACTTTTTTCATTTTTGTATCCAGTGTCTCTTTCCTGGAAGTGTAAGGGAATTTCTTTCTTCTCTTTTCCCCCTTTTTATCTCAAGCATGTTTGGAACAACTTGGGTATGTAAATCTACTTATTCAAAAGGGATGACAGATGGTGTGAATTTAGTTAGGAATGTTTGCCTCCTCAGGTATTCCTGATCTTTTGATGGAGGTGGGAAGGCAGAGGTTAGGATTGTTTAACATAGCGTATTCTAGAAACGTGGTAAAGAAGTTATGACTCTGGAGCCAGATTGCCTGGGTTTGAATCTCAGCTATGCCACTTACTTAGTGTAAATTTTGGGCAAGACATTTGGCTTCCCTGTTGTAGTTTCTTCGCCTGTAAAATGAAGTTAACATTAGTAGCTACCTCACAAGAATGTTCTGAGGGCTGAGTGAATTAAATACAGTGCCTGGCACATATTAAGTGCTCTGTAAGTGTGTGTGTTGTATTACTTTGAATATTAAAAATAAAAATTGGGACACTGGCTAAACTCTTGGGTTCTGAGATGGCCAGCCTTTCTAGTTCCATCAGAAAGAATGAACAAATGGGACACACATTACTGCTGTCCTTGAGAACTCTTAAACTTAGATGGTGTAATAGATTATACATTCCTAAGTCAGTGGAGGCTTCCAAATCTTTTAATAATTATATGAACATTGGATTTATATTAAGGGATATTATAAATGCTGCCATATAGTTTATCATTTGTCTTCTGGTTTGTAATTAGTTTTATTTTAACGTCTGTATAAAACATAGTGTAAGATGAAGATTAACGTATTTGAAAAGCATAAACCATGAGGACGCTTTGATATTGGAGTGCTTATAATATGCCCTGTCTGTCAAATAAATTTTGCAACTCAGACTTTATTTTCACGTTGCAATAAATCATCTGAAGGGTTGGAAGTTTATAAATTTAATGGTAGTGCTTTCAAATTCCATTTCTTGGTGTTTTAATTGCATTTAACTTTTACAGCTTGCGTTGCTTTATATGTGAATCATTTCAGTATTTGAAAAATAAACACATGGAAGTTCACACCAGAACTGAGGATTCGTTGAGATGTGTGTGTGTGTGTGTGTGTGTGTGTGTGTGTGTGTGTACGTACATCAGGACTCCCTCACTCCTCCCATCTCTTAAAATCTCAAGCGTTCTTCTTCTTCTTTTTTTTAAATTTAAATTCCAGTATAGTTAACATACAGTGTTATATCTCAAGTGTTCTTTTATTAGGAAAATCCTGCATTAGAACTTAGGACTCAAGACGTTTGTGAATGGTGAGCTGATCATCTCTAGGGAGGGTAAAGCATTCTTCAGATAAAGTGTGTCTAAAACATCTTTTCTCCTACAAAGAGTGTATGTAACACACATTTTTCTCTCTGTTTTACACTTCTCTGACATATTAAAAATCGCCCACCCCCTACTCCAGACAAATGGAATATTTCTACTTTTGCAGCATACCTCTCTGGCATCAGGGGCAGACACACCTGTGGTAGTATGCATTGATGCAGTCTCAGCAGCTTCTTGCCCAGCTGTAATAACATGGCGTGCTTGTCTGTTTTTTCCAAGCCGTTTTGGAATGTGTAGTATTTTTAATATCTGCGATTAAGTGAAAAGTAAGAGTATGTGAAGGTATAGGTTGAGCACCTCATATGCATGGCCTTAAATAATTGGCTACTTAGTGGCTTCCCATCCATAGCGTTACCACTGGCAGTGCTGGGCACCTAGGTTTCATGCTCCTGGATGTTTGTGCGGCTGAAACCCTAGTTATAAGTGAAGAACCAGATGGTTGTTCTTCACTGGGGCTGCCAATCTTAGCTGTTCTATAAAGCTGCTCCTGTCTATAAATGTAGCACTTATATTTTCTGCACAGTATGTGCCTGTTGGCAATGTTTTTGTTTTTCTAGTTAAACAGCCACTACCTGCAGGAGGAGTCACATACCGGAGCTGAGAAGAAAGAGCCTTGGCTGGATCGTTTGCAATAATTTTGTAATTAAAAATAAATGCGCACAGTAGAGTCTATTAAAACACAACAAAACAAAACAGGTCTGTCTTCCAGGAAGACGCATCGGCATTCATTCAAGGGCAATATTAAATCGGAGGGGCTTTGATTAAAGTGCTGTACAAGCCGGAAGTGGGATCTCTTTGTCTTGACTGTGGAATTACCCGCTGCTTCACTCAACTTTTTCTTCTAAGCTACCTTTGCTTCCAGTTGGTTCATTAGACTGATTCCAGAAGAATCATAGGGATAGAGCATTTTCAGTGTATCACCCAGCACAGTGGTTTTTCTGAAAGTCTCGCAGTAAGGTGGTTGGGGGAAAGGGCTGGATAAACCGAGTGTATTCTTTGTGTCTAACTCATAGCCATTCTGATCTAGAGTCAGAAATGTCTGTTTCATGATGAAGTGCTTTCCTCTCTTATCATTGCACGCGCTGTCAAAACTTGGGGCACTTGCTCATTTCCAAGGACATTTCTGGCATGAGCCAGAAGTGTGAGCTCCGCTCTAGTTGTGGGATGGGTGCTGCAAAGGCGTCCACTTTCTGTTTTGTTACCCATGTATCCCCTGCTGTCCAGTTTTCTTTTCTTTTCAAAGATGCTAGTAGTATTGCTTTGCTCTTCGCATGGCTGAATTAATGACGAAGCATAGATTTCTGTCTCTTTGAGTTTTCTAATGGATTGATTGGCTCTCTGCCTGCTTGACTACATTAAGAAGAAAAAAACAACACCCTTTAAAAATTGCAGTCAGAAATATACCTGTGATGGGCTTTTAAAAGCTGTTTTATATTTAATAAGTGCAGGAGGTCCTTCTAAGTTTGAGGCGTTCTCTCCTTACTGCCACAACCCCCTAGTTAGTCACAGAATCACATCATCCCTTCTGCCTCTTGATGGATGAAGAGGCAACCTCATTGAGCCTAATTTATGCCTTGCTTGGATATTTCTAGCTGAGATATGGACGGGCATCCTCCCACTTCTGTCTGTTTTTAACATTTGCCAGTATCCAACAGTTTTGGAGCACATGGTGGTGTGTTAGAGGATGGGGAGCACGTGGGAGTTGAGCTGCAGCCACCGGGTCCTCCGGACTGTCCTTAATTGTGGTGAGCACCCCTGCTCCTTCAAGACCCCGCTGCGTCAGTACCCGTCAGTACCTATTGTCATCCCCAAGGTGCTCCCTGCAGCAGAGCCTGTTCCTGCCGAGTGAACGCGGTTTTCTTGCAGTAACTGTTTTGTGTCTCACTACTCAAATATTTTATGATTGATTTTTCGGGATGTGCATTTCCTTCCTTCCTCTTGGTTTCTATTAAAAGTACGTTGTGTCTAAAAAAGCATCGCAGGCTCTGGCCTCCTGGGCTCCAGCGTTTTCTGGGGTAGACCTGGTTAACTGTGCCGTTGCCAAGTGTCTCGTGTCTACGTTGGCTGTGAGAGACTTGGTATTTGTAGCTCCGAATGCTCATTCTTGTTTGTGTAGACCACGACTAATGTCTGCTTTTAACTCTTTGTGTTGTATTTTTTGTCTCTGCTTGCAGCCTTAGTGTGCCTGTTGAGAATACGCTTTAGAAAAGGGTGTATTTTTAATTTAAACTCTCATTGTCTATTCATCCAGGTAGGGCAAAGCAGGGTGAAAACAAAGGACAGTTCTACCAAAGCTCAGAATTTTTCATAGAATTCTGTCAAGCTATAACTAATTAAAAGACCCCCTTTAAAAATTGGACTATGGTCGACATACAATGTTGCATGAGCTTCAGGTGTACGAGGCAGTGATTCGGCTTCTCTATATGTTAATTCATAACTAATTTAAATAATGTAAACTTTATTTGAAATGGTCTGTTTTAGAGCTTATGCATCGGACTGAAGTAGAAACACAGGATCACTATTTCAGTTGGACCTTTCTCCAGCTTTTTCAGAGGTGGAAAACTCCAAAGATGAATCCATAATGAAGATATTTTTCCATCATTGCCGTTGCTGTTTGCCTCACTTTTGAAAGCTGGAGCATTTTCTCCCCAGTAGCAACTTCCAAAGACCTGTCTCACCAAATTTTCACAGATATACTCGCTAAATATTTCTCCTTTGGAAATGTACAATTTGTGCAGTAGCTGTCGAATCTTCTGTTCGTATATATTTTTTTTCCCAGCCAGTAAGATGACATTTTCTTAGATACTCTGATGGCCTAGGAAAAAGTTCATGCTATAAACTGAACAAGTAGGCCCGAATTATGTATCGTATGACTGCAACTATGTTAATTTTTCACATATATGAATATATAACATTTTGATGTCCTTTCCTATTCTGTATATGTTAACGGTGGTTACTTCTGGTTGGTGGGATGATGAGTGTATTTAAATTTTATATTCTTGGGGCGCCTGGGTGGCTCAGTCGGTTAAGCGTCTGACTTCGGCTCCGGTCATGATCTCGCGGTTCATGAGTTCAAGCCCCGCGTCAGGCTCTGTGCTGACAGCTCAGAGCCTGGAGCCTGGAGCCTGTTTCAGATTCTGTGTCTTCCTCTCTCTCTGACCCTCCCCCATTCATGCTCTGTCTCTCTCTGTCTCAAAAATAAATAAACGTTAAAAAAAATTAAAAAAAAATTTTATATTCTGCATTTTCTCGGTTTTCCGTATTTGTATTTCTAACCTCAAAACCCTCTTTAAAGTGTTGAATGTTTTTACGGGTCACTTCAGTCGAGCAGTATTTTCTAGATTATTGCAAAGACTTTATCATATACTTGAATGTCTTAATTTCACAGATTAAATGATCGCCAGTAAGGTTTAATCTTTTGCTCAAAGTCATGACACTTAGGGGCCAATACCAAATCTGTAATTGAACACAGCTGTGAAAACGACTTTTGCGAATAATTTAATTTGGTCATTTTTGTGGGATTTTTGAATAGCGTTGCCTACCCCTATGTTAACGAAGAGTAGATGTTTTTTAAGTATTTTAGTCATATAGTATAAACTAAAATTAAGTTTCTTAGCTTTCCTGTGAATCAGTAGTTTACATAGATTGTTACACAGATAAGATCGAGAGACCTTTAGGGAATATGGAAGGAGACTTCAAGCCATCTTCCTTCTCCCCAGAGATTTTTAAAATTTGTTTTTAATTACCGTTTTGTTTATTTTATACTTTGGGAATGATGGAGAATCAACAGTTTCTTATCTTAGTCTGCTGTAAAATGCAATTATACATTTAGTGGCAGACTTCCTGTCTTAGAAACTGGTTGAAATTAATATTGCCAATGAAAGTGAGCGAAAAGGAAAATGTTTAGGAGAAGATAAATGAGAAGTGAAACTTGCTTTTCAATGGGGAGGCAATAGAATTAGAGTGGCCGCCAGCAGGATGAAATCCTAATTAAGTAGTTGACAAAGAATTAAAATAAAGACAAAGCAGCGCTTTAGAAAAGATAAAAAGAAAACAGATGACTACAAAGTTGAAAGGAAAATGTATTTGAAAAGCAACTGTGTAATGGAGAGAGGGGAAGAAACACGAGGTAGTATGCCATGAAGAAAACTTTCTTGGATTTGTCTTTCTGGGGCAAAAAACCAAGAGGTATCTATGAATAGAAGTCGATGTATTAAAATAAGTTTGTGTTAAAAAGAAGTATGACATAAATATATAATGTGTACTTCATTAAAAGCGTGTAAGCACTTTACCACAGACTTTGGGATCGGGGCAAACTGAATGCTGGTTTATATTCAGTGATTGTTTTTGGGAAGATATTTACCCGAGAACAGGACACACAGCATAGATAGAAATTTCTGAAGAACATTTTTCAGATTCCGAAAGAAAGTTGTTGTATACATTCCCCGTTATGTCATCTAGGAACTGACACCTTCACCTCTGTATCTTGGCAGATTTAAGCTCTGAAAAATCTGAAAGGTGAGTGGGGCAGCATGTTCCCTAAGGGACTTTGAAGTTCTTTTTCCACTGGGCGTACATTTTGCCTTTCATTGTATGATAACCAACATGACTATCTCAAATCAAAAGTTTGGTCCCTCTTCCTTATAGTTTTCACATGGAAAAATGTGTGTGTTGTAGTCTTGGTAATTTTTTATCTATGTAGTAAGAAGTAAGGTTAATAAGGGTAAATAGGAGAAGTAAGAGGGAATGTATTATTTCCTGACTTGGTCCTTTATTTATGAAATCAGTATATTGAGGGACTGTAGTTACCAATTTTGCAGCTGTTTATCACATTGACGAACAAAATAAAACAGGATGGGGCACCTGGGTGGCTCAGTCGGTTGGGTGTCCGACTTGGGCTCTGGTCATGATCTCACACTCCATGAGTTCGAGCCCTGTGTCAGGCTCTGTGCTGACAGCTCGGAGCCTGGAGCCTGCTTCGGATTCTGTGTCTCCTTCTCTCTCTGCTCCTCCCTGCTTCTGCTCTGTTTCTCTCTCTCTGTCAGTAATAAACAGACATTAAAAAAATTAAAAAAAAAAAATAAAACAGGATATACCTGAGCAAACTTAACAAACACTAATATTCTTGGGGCGCCTGTGTGGCGCAGTCGGTTAAGCGTCCGACTTCAGCCAGGTCACGATCTCGCGGTCCGTGAGTTCGAGCCCCACGTCAGGCTCTGGGCTGATGGCTCGGAGCCTGGAGCCTGTTTCCGATTCTGTGTCTCCCTCTCTCTGCCCCTCCCCCGTTCATGCTCTGTCTCTGTCCCAAAAATAAATAAAAAACGTTGAAAAAAAAAATTAAAAATAGACGCTTAGTAACAGAATCAACTGACGTTTGAGTTTCCTTTTTTTTTTCCCTTAGTGGAGGTGGTAAAAACAACAACAACAACAACAACAACAACAACAACAACAACAACACTAGATAGATGGATAAAAGAGCAGACACCAAAAGAAGGAAGAGGAAACCAGAGACATGAAAAGAAAATCCTGTTTGAATAAATAGCCTGGGTGACAGAAAATGAGATTTATCATCTTTGAATCTTGACTGTCACTTTCCACACTTCAGTAGTGGTCCTTCACATAAAAATAAAATCGTGAAACAGTAAGCATAATTCTAAAATCTCAATATGAGTATTTTCCCGAGTTGCTTGTTCTAAGCAAGCATTGCTTGATACTGTTAGAGCAATGTCCATTAAGGGGACTCAAGATTTCTTGTAATGAAATTGGATATTTATTTTGTACTGTTTCTTGGTTAGCCACCTGCTCACATATTCTGATTTGGCTGCAAGAGTTATGGAGGTAAGTTTTTAGAACTTCTGATCTCAACCTATTTTCTTTTTCTTTTTTAATGTTTATTTATTTGTTTTGAGAGAGGGAGAGCATGTATGCGCATGCGTGAGTTGGGGAGGGGCAGAGAGAGAGAGAGAGAGAGAGAGAGAGAGAGACCGAGACCCGAGCAGGCTCCATACTGTCAGTGTAGAGCTGGATGCGGGTCTCGATCTCACGCACTGTGACATCGTGACCTGAGCTGAAATCAAGAGTTGAACACTTAACCGCCTGAGCCACCTAGGTGCTCCCTCAACCTTTTTTCAAATTAAATGAGCAACATGATTTTTAAAGGGATCCTTTTTCCCTAAGGAGAAAAAATGGTTCCATTAATAAAACAAAAAACCTTTCCCTATATATTAAAGGTATCCATCCCATTTTGACTTTTCTGCTACAGATGCTGGTTTTCCAACCCTGGTTGCACATTTGAATCACCTGAATTTAAAAAACAAACAGAATACCCAAACCTGGACTGCACGCCCAGATTCTAATTTTAGTGGTCTTGGGTAGGGCCCTAGTATCAGAAGCTGTAAAATGTTCCCAGGTGATTTAATGTTTAGCCAGAGGTGATAATCATGTGCCAGATGCTTATTACTAATGGACGTCTGTAGTAGGACCCTGGCAGTCTTTGATTCTTCTGGACATTGGACTTCAGTGCACCTTGAACTTTTCATACAGTACAGATTGAAATCCCCTGCACTACTGTTCCTACACTTGGGGCTCTGATATAGTAACTGATGAGTAATTTGAGCAGTCCTGCAGGAAGCTGCTCTACTGGGCTGAGTGGTGGCCCAAAAGATGTGTCCGTGTCCTAATTCCTAGAATCGGTAACTTTTCCCTCCTTGAAAAGTGAGAAGTATTTTGCAGGTATGATTAAATTGCGAGTCTTAGAGGAGGAGATTATCCTAGATTATCCCTATCCTGGGTTTTCCCTACATGTCATCCTAAGTATCGTCATGAGAGAAGGCAGAGGGAGGTTTTATAGACACACAGAGAAGACAGTGGAATGGAAGATGGAGGCCTGGTTTGGGCTGATGTGGCCACAAGTCAGGGAACATTTATAGTCACCAGAAGCTGGAAGAGGCAAGGAGCAGAGTGTCCTGCAGAGCCTCTGGAGGGTGCTCAGCCCTGCGGACACCTTAATTCCCACCTAGTGAAGCTGATCTTGGATTCCTGATCTCCAAAACTGTGAGGGAATAAATTCCTGTGATTGAGATAAAGATGGAAGTCATTAGGATGGATCTTTAACCTCAATTAGATGCTCATTAGATTTAAGCTGTGTTTAATGATGAAGCAAAAAAAAAAAGAAAAGAAAAAAAAAAAAAAAGAAAAGGCACAACCACAATTAATGACCATGTACGAAATGAATGCTGGAACTATTTTGTTGAAGATTGTTTCTAAAAACGTGAGAGATAATTAGGGATTTTAATAAACTTCTGTTGCACTGGGAATCGATGATGTGTTATAACATTTTCTGTGCTTACTTGATTCTAAGGAGTACCACTTTTCTCATTTCTGAAATCAGGATAGCTTACAATAAATGTGTTCATTTAATATATTTTCCCCTCACCCAAAGATTCTACAGCATTGATGTTCTGAAGTGAAGGTGTTTTCGAGGTGTGGCACTTGAGCAGCTCTGTTGTTTGACTCTTCAGATTGGACCCTTAGATGTTTGTTTCGAGCACATTTTCTGAAATGCCTTATGTCAGAAGGCAAGTAGTACCTATATGAAGTTCTGAAGCTTCTAATGCTTTAATTTAATGACTATTTTTGGCTTTAGTTTCTGGGAGCTACCATAGTAGAAACTAAATTTTAAAATTTTGCTTGTTGATATAGAGAATCTTAAGTGGAAAAAGCATAGGCTTTAGGTACAGGCAGACCTCGATTCTTAGTCTGGTTCAATTGCTGATTAGCTATGATATTAGGGAAGCTATTTGATTAGTTTCTTCATTGTGCCCATATTGCAGACTTGGGGTGATTAAGGTAATGTATTTAAGGTAGTAAATAAGGCCTTTTGAAAACTCCACAGTCCACTTTTGTTTGTCTTTAGTTTTATCCAGCCTATTTGGTGCCCAATAAAGACTTGAACCTTTAGGAAAAACAGTTAACATTCACCCATGAACAAGGCTCATTCTGACTTGAATTTTACTGCTCATCGTTCTTTGTTTTCCTGCTGTGATTCCTCCATCTTGTTCTCCTGAGGCAAATTGATTAATCTTTTGATGGTCCACCTCAGATTTTCCCTTTTCTATGTGTCCTCCTCTGTCCACAACAGCTTTAGATTGATCCTTCCTTGAACGCTTGTAGGCTGATGACATAATCTTGACCTTGGACCTTATACTGTTCTCTGTCTTTCTTATGTGTATATATCATGTTTGTTCTAAAGCTTTTTCCCAAGCCCTTGGATCCACAATATATAAAGGACTTGGCCAAGTCAATACGGAACAGTCAACCAGTAGAAAAAGTGGATCAAAGACTTTAACAGACACTTCACTACATGAAAGTGTCCACTACGTACAATAAACACATGAAAGCTGCCTGACCTCATTCATTCCTAGAGAAATGCAAATTAAACCACAGTGTGATTCCTCCGCACACCCACCACAACGGCTAAAATTAAGAAAGACAATAAAATGTGGATGGGAATGTAGAACAGTTGAAACTCTCATACTCTGCTAGTAGGAATGTCAACTGGCACAACCATTTGGGAAAATTGCCAGTGAGGTTAAACTTAGACATACCTAATGATCCAGCTATTCTACTCCTAGGAATGTATGTATGTGTGAGCACATGTACAAGACATGTTCAAGAATATTCATAGCAGAACTATTCGTGAGACCTTAAAATATCCATCAGCAGTAGAATGGGTAAATACATTGTAGAATGTTCCTACCATGGAGTAATATATTTCTTCTATACCTTAGTGAGAATGAACTAATGACCACTGTGTCAGTAACATGAAAAAAATCTCACAAACATAACATTAGCTTAAGAAGCCACTCACAGGGGCGCCTGGGTGGCTCAGTCGTTAAGCGTCCGACTTCAGCTCAGGTCATGATCTCGCGGTCCGTGGGTTCGAGCCCCGCGTCGGGCTCTGGGCGCTGATGGCTCGGAGCCTGGAGCCTGCTTCCGATTCTGTGTCTCCCTCTCTCTCTGCCCCTCCCCCGTTCATGCTCTGTCTCTCTCTGTCTCAAAAATAAATAAACGTTAAAAAAATTTTTTTAAAAAAGAAGCCACTCACAAAAGAATATGTATTTTGTGGTTCTGTAAATATAAAGTTCAAAAGAAGGATCGTGCTAACTTTGGGCAGGTTGAGTTTGAAGAAGCGTAGAACTGGTAAGGGACGCTGGGGCAGGCTCTTGAGAATGTCAGAGTGTTCGATTTCTTGAATTGGTTGGCAGTTAGTCTGGTTTGTTGATTTAATGGAAGTTCATTAAGCTGTATACTTAGGATTTGTTGTGCTTTTCTGTATGCATGTACACTAAACTTTAATAAGTTTACTTTACAAAAAGTTCATCATTGATGGCAGAGTGCTTAGACAGCTCATGGGTGCTTAATAGCCTAATAAACATTTGTTGGTTTTTCTTGATTTTTACATTCCTAGTACTTTATGAAATTTTTTATGTGAAATATTATGGTGCTTTCTGATCTTAAACACACATAATCTTCTGCACAGCAACCTTCCCGCCCGACTTGTCAACCTCCAAACCTTTCTTTGCTGTGGCCAAAATTACAGAAGATATTGCTTATTTGGTCTTAATACAAATATCCTTGCCATGATTTTTAATAAATGCCTTCAAAGAATGTCACAACATGTAAATTTAGAGGGTCAGACTTCAAGCTAAACTACTATGGGTCTTGTGAGACCAGTTATGAGTAATAGTTTGATGAAAGGTATTAAAAGCCTGGACTGACACATTAAAAGAGCTAAAAAAAAATCTTACAGCAAGGAGGTTGTATCCCAAACCTATTAAATGGAGAAGCATGTGTGCCCAGTGACCTTGGGATTGACTAGACCAGCATTTGAGAATTGACGGGAATGGTTTACAGATGAATGAAATAAGAAGCATGTGTAGTGGGGATACTGTTACATTTGATAGGAGGAATGAAAACAAGGGCTTTAAATTTCATTTAAAACCTCGGTACTTTAAAAAAAAAAACAAAAAAAACCAACAACAAACCCTAAGAATTGATTTTTGTCTTTCTGTTAGTAGAACTCCTAAATGTTAAGGAGCTAGGTACTTTTTTACTGCTCTTTTTGGTCTCATCTTTCTTCTTTAGTTCCTTCCTTTCTTGTTCAGGTCCTCTCCCCTTTCTTCCCTCTGCCCTCCCTCCTCTTCTCTCCCACCACGCCCCCTGCCTAGCTGGTAGGTGGCCTTCCAGAATGTAGGGGATGCCTTGGCTCTTGCTGCAGCCTGAGGGGGCCCTTTCACAGGGTCTGTCATTTGTTTTCTTCGTTTTGGAAGGAAAAAAGTTTTAGCTTCTTGTCCCCCTTTGGGAGTGCTTTTAAGAAAATAAGCAGGGGCGGAGAGGCTTTGGAGCTGGGAAACCTGCAGTCAAATGGAGTGGCCCACAGGAGCTCGTTCCGAGGTTTGGTTGGACACGTGTGAATGGGAAGGGCAGCCTGTATGAGTATGAGCTAGGTAATCACGCCCGAGACCACTGGTAAACCGTGGTGGGTCATTCATGGCAGCTACTCTGTGCCACAGTCATTTCCTTTAATATTTTTATTTAAGAGTGTTATTTCTGGTTAGTCACAGCAATTCTGTTCTGCTGCCTTCAAAAAGTATGAAAGATAGTTTTTATTTTGCATGGTACCTTCTATCCGGCAGAAATAATTCATCATGCATCGCATATGGAGCAACTTTCAGACGTTTTCATAGAGATTGTCACATAAGAACCAGGATAAGGATCATTGAATTCTGTGTCAGTAGGAACAGAGACAAAACATTTACTTATTTTTGTTTTCTTCCTCATTTTTATGCTACACTACAGAATTATATTTCCCTCCAGAAGCACATGAGCTGGGCATGAACTTCCCTGAATATTTGAAATAAGAGGGAATAAATGTCACGTGTGACCTCAAAATTTAATATCAGAAAAACAGTTGCCTTAGAGTGTTAAAATAAAGCAAGCATTAGTAGGCAATAAGTGTATCTTCTAAGGAGTAATTAACGTTAGTATTGTGGTCCAGAATGGTTATACCAATATTTTGGAGAGGAAAAGTTCGTTTTAAAATGTGCTAATGCTTTCTTCCACACAATGGTTAAGCTTTAATATTCAATTTATCTATGCCTAAGTATAATACAGAGTTATGTTAGTTTTTCAATTGCTGCTTCCTTTGGCTTTTAAAGCTGAAAGAGATGACTTGGCAGGTCTTATTTGAGGTGTGAATCAACAAAGGGGTTTCTACATGGAACGTAATCCTCTCCTTCATTGATGACTTTTAAAAACATCGACAGTTTAGCAATGATGGTAAGAGGGTCTTTATAAACATTTTTTGTATCAAAATTTGATTCTGCTTTCTAAAAATAAGTGTATTTTATATTTTTATATTTAGTTTAATGAGGAAACCTCCCACAGCATGATTTTAGAGTATTAAAAAACTATGACAGTCAGAATTAAATGATAATTTTCCCTTTTAATACCAAATGGTATCTTTCTTCCTTTAGTTCCTATGCATTTTTTTCTACTTTGTTGTTTTTTCTTTCTTACAACTCTTCTTTTAGGTTGTGTTTACCTGGAACAAGCTGCATTGGATAAATAGAATGAGACGATTCTGGCTAATTTTTTTCATCAATGAACAAATCCTAGCTGGTCTTCATCACTAATGACATCATGAACAATAAGGGATTTCTCTTCATTAGATCAGGATTCAATATCGATTTAAAGAACAGAAAGCTCGGAGCCGTCTTTTTCATACAGTACTTGAAAACACATTTTCCTACTTTTTCTTCTTGCCCTGAGCATCCACATTTAAAATTCTCTGCTAGTTTAAGCCTTTCTTTTATGGTAGAGTTACTATAATGGGGTATTGAACCAAAAGTCTTAGTAGAGATTTGTTTTTGAGTCACAATTAAATTATTACTTCTTCTCTCATCTTGGGAGTTTTGAACTCAGTTCACGTGTATTTTCTCCCCTTTACATGCGCGCGCGCGCGCACACACACACACACACACACACACACACACACACTCCTAACACACCTACCCCGCTGCATCTCTGGCTTTTTGCGAAGCTTTTGTGCTGTGGCCATGGGCCAGCATTCTCTCTTACCATTGTCATTTCCTTTTTTTTTTTTTTTTTTAAGTGTATTTATTTCTTTAGAGAGAAAGAGCACAGGTAGAGAAGGGGCAGAGAGAGAGAATCCCAAGAAGGCTCTGTGCTACCAGCGAGGAGCCAGACATAGGGCTTGATCCCACGAACCACGAGATCACACCCTGAGCCCAAATCAAGAGTTGGACAAGTAACCGACTGAGCCACCCAGGTGCCCCCACATTGCCACTTGCAAATGTGCCTTGGATTCTCCTGCCCTGTGGCTTTGAGACGTTATCCCCTTTCTCAGAATATTTTCTTCATTATGGTTGGTCAACTTCTGCTCTTCGTTGCGTAGTCAGTTCAACTATCAGCTTCTCTAGGAAACTGTTCTGCCTACCGGGTGGTCAGCCCTCCCTGCTTTCTTTGTGCCCAACCCTTGTGTGTTTTTATTGTGTGCTTTACATTGATCGCTAATCATTTTCTTGTTAGTCTTCGCGATGTTCTCTAATAATCTGCATGCTTTTCTATTTTTTAGATTTTTGTTGCGTGAAAGAAATTGGAATTTACAGTACTTAGGATGGGACTTGCTGGCACAAAGTATGCTCAAAATAAGTACTTTTTTAATTGATAGATTGATAAGATTTGTGAGCCAACTATGTGACTGTGGCCCAGCTTAATTCCATTTGAGGTGTAATGATACTGTGTGAGTTTAACCACGTGTATCGTGAGATATATGTATGTCAGATAGTCAAATAAGCCAATATGGCTTGATATGTGCTCCCACTGAGATGTCACTTATGTAACAAAGTGATAATTAATAAGCTTTTCATCTGGAGTAAATTTAGATGTACAGAAAAGTTGCAAAGATAGTACAGAGCACTCCTGTGTGACTTTCACCATATCCCCTGTTGTTAAAGCCTTATATTACTCATAAAAATTAGGAAACTAACACTGACCCATCACTGTGAACAAAGCTCCAGACTTTATTCAGATTTCTTTCTGTGTTTCAGATCATGTCTACATACCGTGTTGCATTTAGAAAACATTAATTTTAAAAGTTTATCATTTAAATACTGATGTAAATTTCTTATGATTCATAAGTATTTCTAACATTTCCCCCTCTTTAATTAAAAAAAACAAACAAACCACTTTTTTCTTTTCTCTTTTTCATGAAGGAAGATTGAATTTACTGTTAACTAACTGGACCATTAACTAATTTAAAAAGTATTATAGGTTCAGCAAAATCAAAATAGTCCCTTCCCCTTTTAAATTCAAAATAGTAACCCATCTTAACCTTTCCTGAGAATTGTTAAGCTTCTTTTATTCTGTGAATTTAGTGTATTTTTTTCTTAAATCCCGTCCTATTTAAAAAAATTTTTTTTAAACATTTATTCGTTTTTTTGAGAGAGAGAGAGAGACAGAGCAAGCGAGCATGAGTTCTGGGAGGGCAGAAACAGAGGGAGGCACAGAATCCAAAGCAGGCTCCAGGCTCTGAGCTGTCAGCACACAGCCTGACCCAGGGCTTGAACTCACAAACTGCGAGACCGTGACCCGAGCTGAAGTTGGACGCTTAAGCGACTGAGCCACCCAGGCGCCCCATTAAATCCTGTCCTATTTTTATTCCTCTAAAATTTCATAATGTTCTCCATAATTATATTGCCATTTTCATCAGGTTTACATCTGGTAATTTTTTGTTGCTGGCATGATTGAGATTTTTTTTTCTATTGTATTTTTAAAACTTTTGAGATAATTTTATGAAGATTTGCAGAAATAAAGGAGTTCCTGTATGTGCTTCACTCAGCTTCTCCTTATGTTAACATTTAAAAAAATTTTTTTTTCAACGTTTATTTATTTTTGGGATAGAGAGAGACAGAGCATGAACGGGGGAGGGGCAGAGAGAGAGGGAGACACAGAATCGGAAACAGGCTCCAGGCTCTGAGCCATCAGCCCAGAGCCTGACGCGGGGCTCGAACTCACGGACCGCGAGATCGTGACCTGGCTGAAGTCGGACGCTTAACCGACTGCGCCACCCAGGCGCCCCTTTAAATAAACATAGAACAATTATGGTGCAATACAGAATGTATGTGATTTTCACCAGTCCATTACTAGTGGCCTTTTTCTCTTCCAGGATCTGATCTCGCGTTGCCACACTGCACTTACTTGTCCTGTTTCTTTAATCTCCCATCTGTGACAGTTCCTCAGGCTTTCCTTGTCTTTCACAATCTTGGTATTTTGAAGAGCACTGGCCAGGTATTCTATAGAATGCCAACTTGAGGTTTGTCTCACGGTTAGGTTGTGGTTATGTGACATTGGGAAGGAGACCATGAACTTGCTGAGCCCTTCTTAATGCAGCATACCAGGGAGTGGATGTCAACATGTATTATTGGGTGTTAATCTTGTTCACTTGGTTATGGTGGTCTCTGTTAGGATTCTCTCCTATAAAGTTACTTTTTTCTCTTTATGATTACTAGATATTGTGGAAGAGGTACTTTGAGATGCCATGATATTTTGTTTCTGCTGAAACTTTCCCTACTTTGCCTGTAGCAATTACCACTATGATGTTCTTTTTTTTTTTTTTAAGCTTATGTATTTATTGAGAGAGGGAGAAAATAAAACGTGAGTGGGGGAGGGGCAGAGAGAGAGAGGGAGAATCCCAAGCAGGCTCCACACTGTCAGTGCAGGGGCTTGAACTCACGAACCTTGAGTTCATGACCTGAGCTGAAATCAAGAGTTGGATGCTTAACTGACTGAGTCACCCAGGCGCCCCACCATTATGGTGTTCCGGTGGTTATTTTCTATTTCCCTTATTCTCGTTTTTTAATTGGAATTCTTCTATAAAGAAGAGTTGTTCACTGTCCCTGTTTGTTTATTCATTTAGTTATTTATATCCATATGCTATATGGATAGTTATTCTTTGGGTTATACTGTTGCATATTTTGTTCAAATTGTTCCAACTTTGTTCGGTGGGAATTCTGCATACTGTCTTCTGTGCCTTTTGACAGGTTTCCATCTTTTCTCTCTCTTCTTTATTTTGTGACCCCATGAGATTGTCTAAGTGCATTGCATATATTCACAGCCACAGCCCTGTATTCTACCAGTTTTCCAAAGAATCTTGGTTTTCCTGGGGAATTGTATTTAGAAACCAAGCTCTGGGTCTCCCTGCGATCATTACTCCTGGGCATCGCTGCTTCTCATCCCTCTTGGTGGATTGAACTATGATGGAAGTGTGTGAGATTCTTTTTGGATGCTATTTTTATAGCTCTCTACAGTAGGCAGTAACTATTGGTCTATTTATTTTTAATCCCAGTAGAGAATTTTTCTCCTATTCTGTATCACTAAGGAAATTTGTCCAAAATTCTAGTGGCATTATAATACTGAATAAGCATCATATATACACTAGACGATGGGCTCTCTAAGGTCTAAAACAATGTCTGTACTAGCACATGAACAGTAAATAAATGTTTATTAACAAGTTGAATTAGACTAGTTTTAAAAATACTATGTAAGTATAGTTATTTCTCATGGCTAATGGGTAAAGTGGAGCATATGTCCTTAAAATGGATAGTAATTTCCAGCATATTACTGGAAATTTAGTAGGTACTTAAAATACGTGGGTTGAATTTATTAGAACACATTTTCAATTATCTCATGGTATTGTAAAAATAATACACTTTCCTTGGGAAAGATTTTACCTTTTAGCCTGCTGCCTGTTGAACCTGCTACAAAGATTTTTGGAAACAGAGTTCAGGTGAAATCTGTTACCAATTCAAGATTCCCACATAATCTTTCTACATTATTGCAACTACTTGGTGCCCTGTTAGGAGAAACACATTGTTTTTTGGTTCAAGTGTATCTGGAAATGATTCTACACACTCTGTAGGCAATAGAGCATTATAATAGATTTTGACAAAAAAGAAATAGATGTTTCTGCTCAGCCTAGCAAATAAACTTTTATAGTAGTATGTGCCTTTTGGCATGACAATTATTTAATAAAATAACATTCCAGAGACACAGAAAGTGAGGAATAACAGAGGGGACCTGACAGGTAATGAAAGTTTTGGAGGTAAGCCAAGGAATGAGAACAGTAAGGCTGTTGAAGCTCTCTGATTAACTGTAATTTAAAGTATTTGGGTGTGTATATATGTATAGATGTTTAAGCCTTTCTAAATATTTTTTTGTGAGGCGACCTATTAGATTGGACTACATATGATTAAAAAATTTTTTTTTGCATTTATTTACTTTTGAGAGACAGAGACAGAGCACTAGTGGGGGAGGGGCAGAGAGAGAGGGAGACACAGAATCTGAAACAGGCTCCAGGCTCCGAGCTGTCAGCACAGACCCCGATGCGGGGCTCGAACTCACGGACCGCGAGATCATGACCTGAGCCGAAGTTGGATGCTTAACCAACTGAGCCACCCAGGCGCCCCCTAAATATGATTTAAAAAAAAAAAAAGTTGCTGTGTCTTTTGTGCTGGTTGTGATTAGAAGAGCTATTTATGTAAACATTGGTTCTAAGGTTTTGTGATGAAACTACTTTCTCTTTCGTGTGGATCACACAGGTGGAATTCGTGAAGCCTTGAAGGAATCAGGAGATGATAGTTGAGGCAGGTCTAGTGTTTACAGCTGTGAAGACCTGAGGCTTTTGGATCTTATTGACTTTGCCTCCATGTTGTATTTTTTTTTTTTTTTTTTGCTCATTATTATTATCTTCCTTTGGTACATACATATAGTGACATTTGCACGCGCACCCTTTTGTGTGTGTGTGAAAGCCTTCCTAAAATACGTGTTGCTAATCAGCTCATTTTTCTTTAGACATGCCCCCAGCCACAAAACCTTCCTACCAGGGGTTCTGTGCATGACCTTAGGGGGTGGGCACAGGCCCCTTGAGACAGTGTGGAACTTTTTCTGTGTGAGAACATTTTTTGCACATGCGTGGTAGTTTTTTGAGTGTATAGTCTGAAGTTTCTTCAGGGTTTCTGAACCACAGAAGTCTCAGTGCTCACTGAGACACAACTAAGTAGGGCCATCAAACTGAAATCTCTGTGGATGGCATTATGACTCATAGCCCCAGACGCAGAAACTAGTTCCCTAGAAAAGTAATGCCACAATCTCTAGAGTCTTCCCTCTTCTTGGGTTGGGAAGGGGGCAAACACAGGACAATCTAGTCCTCTACTGTGCTCCAGCCATTTTTGTTTTCCCTCCAGTACCCCCTGTATGGGGGGAGCACGTGTCTTAGCCCCTACGTACAGCATACTCCTCAGTCTATAAGGATTTGTATGGTTCATGAGTCACATTATGCTAGGCTGCTACAATAAAGAGACTTAAGAAAATAGTGACATGCATAACAAAGATGTTTTTCTGATTTATGCAAGTCCTGGTAAATATCCAGGCTGGGGGATCTATGTTTATTCAGACATCCCAGTTCCTTCCGAGGCTTTTGGCCCCCATGCCTGACACCTTGTTGTCATTGTCGTGTTGGCACATTGTCATTGTTGACTGAAGCTCTGTGGCCACCAGGTCTCGGTTTCAGGGGGGCAGGACAGGTGAAGCGTATCAGATGTTTAAAGTCTAAGATGCCCAAAGTCGCGTATCACTTCTCACATTCTGTTGCCAAGAGCCATTCATACAACCACTCTACTGCACAGGACGCTGGGGAGTTGGTGCAGCAGGGAAGCAGGAACGGATTTTGGTGGAGAGCTATGAGTCTCTGTCACATTCTGCATGGTATTCTCCAACCAGTTTGTACATTTGTTGAAGTCAGGGCCTTACTTGCTGTCTTACGTATAGTATTTTAATGTGGTGTTTTATGTATAGTAGATGTTGTATCATCTGTGTTTATTGAACTGTCTTATACAGTATTGTATGTAAGTGTGTATTTATTTAAGTAAAGTCATTTTACAGCAGCTGATGCAAAAAGGCAAGCGCCATAAAAAACAGGCATTCCAGCCAAAAGGCAAGTTCTGCATGCTACATACTTAAGTCCCAGAGAGGAATTGGTCATGTATTGTGCTCTGTGGCAGTGAAGTTAGAAGCAGTTTTGGTGATGGTTATAGCTGTCCTAGTAACCTCAGTTACCAACTTCTAGGAACAGAAGTTTCTTGCAAACGGAATCGGTTGCATTAAAAAATCAAAAATAACAAATGAACTTTACTCAGAGACGATGTTACCTGCGAGGCTGTTCAAACAGCAGCGTTACTGTAAACTTTGCAGGTGTGCGGGATGGAAACATTTGTACATATGGGTGTTGTTTTTACATGTCTGGTTTGAGGCAGTGGTTCTGAAACTTTAGTGGGTATCAGAATCAGAACAAGCTGGAAAGCTTGTTAAAACATGGTCTGGACTCCTCCCCCAACGTTTCTGATTCATTCATTTTTAGTTGAGGCCTGAGAATTTGCATTTCAAGTTCCCAGGTGGTGTTGGTGCTGCTGGTTTTGAGGTCACAATTTGAGAACCATTGGTTTAAGGTAAGGAGACCATACCAACCTATCGAATGGGCAGGTGTCTGATGTCACCAATTCACGCTGGTATGCTGCTGCCAGATAAAACTTCTAACAAAAATCTATTATGGAGTGAAAGCATGTATTTAATGGAAGTTCAGATCAGCCACCAGAGAGGGAGACATCTCTTATTCCCGATCCCTATAACTATACTGTTGCTGTCTTTCTTGGAGGCGGATCAAGAATGAGTATCTTAGGGAACGAGGCAAACCCTAAGAGACTCTTAAATACTGAGAACAAACTGAGGGTCAATGGGTGGTGGGGGAGAGGGGCAAGTGGGAGATGGGCCTTGAGGAGGGCACCTGTTGGGATGAGCACTGGGTGTTGTTTGGAAACCAATTTGACAATAAATGATTGATATATATATATATATATATATATATATATATACACACATACACATACATACACACACACATATACATGTAAACATTACCAAAAAAAGTGAGTATTTTAGTAGTATTTATTGAAGGAATACTTGTGAAAGCTTGCTCTTGAAGTAGTGGGGTAAGAAAGGATATATAGAGGTGTGTGTCTCATCATTGGTTCAGACTTGGAAGCTCTTTTCCTCCAACAAGTTCAGCCATTTGCATTTCTGGGCCAGGGTAAGAAGATAGGTTTCTTCTGCTTTACAACTCTGGGGTGGTAGCGGGATTCTGAGGCTGCCCTCAGTAACACAGAGAAGGGGGAGGCGATTGATTTATTAATGTCTCTTGTGCCTCTTGTTGCCATCCTGTGCCCTCAACCTGCCTCTCTCTCTCTCTCTCTCTCTCTTTTTTTTTTTTTTTTACATTTTTTTAGTGCTAATTTTTGAGAGACCGTAAGAGCACAAGCGAGAGAGGGGCTGAGAGGGAGACACATAATCCAAAGCAGGCTCCAGGCTCCAAGCTGTCTGCCCAGAGCCCTAAGTGGGGCTTGAACTCATGGAGTCCTAGATCATGACCTGAGCCAAGGTCGGATGCTTAACCAACTGAGCCACCAGGCACCCCAACCTCTCTTTTAACCTTTGCCTCTCCTTAGAGGGTATGTGGGTGTACATAAGCATCTTTGGTATGAATGCATCTATAAGTGATGCATTTATAGTTTACACCCCCCCCCCCCTTTTTGTTTCACATTTCTGGTGATAGTTTGTGATAGGGGAATAGTGTATTGCAAGGTATCCAGCATAGAACTTATTTTATTATAAGTCGGACACTTAACTGACAGAGCCACCCAGGCGCCCCTGTTTATTTTTTATTACATTATATGTATGTATTCTTTCCAGTATGGGATATGATCAGTTTCATTTGTTCTTAATAAGTTATTTTTTCTTGAAGTTTTTTTTAATTATAAAAGTAACACATTTAATTTTTATAAATTATTCACCTAAAAAATCAAAACGTCCCTCTTTACATTTGTGTGTACATAAATACACATAGCCCCTCTATGATCAGCTCTTTGTAGTGATCAATAATAACATTACGGTGTGTTACCTCCATCCTTCTCATACGGTCAATAAAATAGACACATTTTAAAAACTTAAAAAATGAACATTTTACAACACTGGATTAATACCATTTACATGATTCTCCATGTTTAGTTAAACATATTTTGGACATATTTATAGGTCAGTAGATGCAGAGATACAGAATTCCTAAAAATTTTTGTTTATGAGTATAGTTGACACACAATGTTCTATTAGTTTCAGGAGTACAGCATAGTGACTCAGCTTCTCAGTACCTTCTACTGGGCTCACCCCAAGTGAAGCTATCATCTATCACCATGCGGCACTACTAAAGCATCCTTGACTAGCATTCTCTATGCTCTGCCTTTTCTCCCCATGACTTACTCATTTCATAAGTGGAAGCATGTATCTCCCACTCCCCTTCTCCCATTTTATCCAACCCCCCCTCCCCTCCCCTCTGGCAACCATCAGTTTTTCTCTGTATTTACAGGTCTGCTTCTGCTTTTTGTTAGTTTATTCCTTTTTTTGTTTTGAGATAACCACATACGAGCGAAATCATTTGATATTTGTCTTTCTCGGTCTGACTTACTTCACTTAGCACAATACCCTTTAGGTCCATCCACGTTGCCACAAATAGCAAGAATTCATCCTTTTTTAAGGCTGCACGGTATTCCATTGTATGTATGTATGTGTGTCGACACTTCCCTCCCTGCCGCCCACCCCATCTTCCTTATCCATTCCTCTGTTGATGGACACTTAGGTTGTTACCATATCTTGGCTATTATAAATAACGCTGCCATAAACAAAAGGGTGCATATATATCTTTTTGAATTAGTGCTTTCATTTTCTTGGGGTAAATCCCCAGTAGTGGAGTTATTGGCTCATATGGCAGTTCTATTTTTAATTTTTTGAGGACCCTCCATACTGTTTTCCAGAGTGGCTGTGCCAACTTACATTGCCACCAATAAGGTACGAAGGGTCTCTTTTCTCCACATCCTCTACAGTGCTTGTTTATATCTTGCCTTCCTGATTGCAGCCATGCTGACAGGTGTAAGGTTCTATCTCATTGTGGTTTTGATTTGCATTTCCCTGACGGTTAATGATGTTGAGCATCTTTTCATGTGTCTGTGGCCATCTGTATATCTTCTTTGGAGAAATGTCTATTCAGGTTCTCTGCCCATTTTAAAACCAGATTGTTGGTGGTGGTTTTTTTTTTTTTTTTTTCTCCTCCTTTTTCTTCTTTTTGGTATTGAATTTTATGTATTTTGGATATTAACCCCTTATTGGATATATCATTTACAAATATCTTTTCCTGTTCAGTATGTTGCCTTTTTGTTTTGTTGATGGTTTCCTTCGCTGTACAAAAACTTTTTATTTTGATGTAGTCTCAGTAGTTTATTTTTGTTTTGTTTCCCTTGCATGAAGATACATATCTAGAAGAATGTTATTGTAGCTGATGTCAGAGAAATTACTGCCTGTGCTCTCTTCTAAAATTTTTGTGGTTTCAAGTCTCACAGTTAGGTCTTTAATCCATTTTGAGTTTATTTTGTGTTGTGTTAGAAAGTGGTCCAGTTTCATTCTTATACACGTGGCTATCCAGTTTTCCCAACATCATTTATTGAAGAGACTGTCTTTTCCCTGTTGTATAGTCTTGCCTTCTTTATTAATTGACCATATGGGTGTGGATTTATTTCTGGCTATTTTGTTCCATTGATCTATGTGTCTGTTTTTATGCCAGGGCCATACTGTTTTAATTATTACATCTTTGTAGTATATCTTGAAATCTGGGATTGTGATACCTCCTGTTTTGTTCTTTTTTGCTTTTTTTTTTTTTAAGGTTGCTTTGGCTATTTGGCTATTTGTACTTCCCTAGAAATTTTAGTATTATTTGTTCTAGTTCTGTGAAAACTGCTATTGGTATTTTGATAGTGATTGCATTGATTCTGTAGATTGCTTTGGGTGGCATGGACATTTTAACAATATTCTTTCAATCCACAAACATGGAATATCTTGCCATTTGTTTGTGTCATCTTCAGTTTCTTTCATCAGTGTTTTATCGTAATCAAAGTCCAGGACTTTCACTGTGATCTTGGTTAAATTTATTCTTAGGTATTTTATGCTTTTTGGTGTTTTTGTTTTTTGTTTTTTGTTTTTTTCAGAGAGAGTGTGAGTGGGGAGGGGGGCAGAGGGAGAGAGAATCTCAAGTGGGCTCCATGCTCAGCACAGAGTCCAATGTGAGGTTCAATCCCACAACCCTAGGATCATGACCTGAGCTGAAATCAAGAGTCAGACACTCAACCGACTGAACCATCCAAGTGCCCCTTTTTTGGTGCAGTTGTAAATACATTGTTTTTGGAGGGGTGCTTGAGTGGCTCAGTTGGTTGAGTATCGGACTCTTGATTTGGTCTCAGGTCATGATCTTACTTCCGGTGAATTCGAGCCCGTGTATTGGGCTCTACACTGATAGTGCAGAGTCGGCTTGGGATTCTCTCTCCCTCTCTCTCTCTGCCCCTTCTCCACTCACTTGCACATGCTCTCTCTCTCCCTCAAAATAAATAAATAAACTTATTTAAAAAAAAAAAGTAAATGGAATTGCTTTTTAAATTTCTCCTTCTGCTACTTTGTTATTAGTATATATAAATGGTACTGATTTCTGGGTATTAATTTTGTATCCTGCAGTATTTTATTTTTTTATTTTTTAAATTTTTAAATTTTTTATTTATTTTTTATTTTTTTAAATTCACGTTTATTTATTTTTGAGACAGAGAGAGAGCATGAACGGGGGAGGGGCAGAGAGAAAGGGAGACACAGAATCAGAAGCAGGCTCCAGGCTATGAGCCATCAGCCCAGAGCCCGACGTGCGGCTCGAACTCACAGACCGTGAGATGGTGACCTGAGTCGAAGTCGGACGCTTAACCGACTGAGCCACCCAGGCGCCCCTATCCTGCAGTATTTTAAATTCTTGTATTACCTCTAGTAGTTTCTTCATGGGGTCTTTAGGATTTTCTGTGTATAGTGTTATTGTCATCTGCAAATAGTGACAATTTAACTTTTCCTTTATTAATATGCCTCTTCTTTCTTGTTTGATCACTGTGGCTAGGATTTTCAGTACTCTGTTGAATAAAAGTGTTATGAGTGGACATCCTTATCTTGTTTCTAATTTTAGAGGTAAAGCTGTCAAATTTTTACCATTAAGTATGAAGTTAGCTGTGGATTTTTCATATATGGCCTTTATTATGTTGTGGAATGTTCCCTCCAAACCTACTTTGTCATGAGTTTTTATCATGTGCAGATGTTCAAATTTGTCAAATGATTTTTTCTGCATCTATTGAGATTATCACAAGATTTTTATCCTTTGTTTTGTTGATGTAGTCTTATCACATTGAGTGATTTAGAAATCAGTCTTTGCATCCCCAGAATAAATCTCACTTGACCCATAAATGATCTTTTAAATGTATTGTTGAGTGTAGTTTGCTTATATTTTGTGGAGGATTTTTGTGTCAGGGATATTGGCCTATAGTTTTTTTTTGGGTGTCTTTCTCTGGTTCTGGTATTAGGATAATTCTGGCCTTGTAGAATGTATATGGAAGCTTTCCTTCCTCTTCTGTTTTTTGGAGTAGGTTGAGGAGAATAAGTGTTAACTTTTTTTTTTTTTTTAATGTTTGGTATAATTGACTTGTGAATCTATCCAGTTCTGGACTTTTATTTGTTTATTTTTTGGTAGTTTTTTGATTACGATTTCAATTTTGTTACTAGTAATTGGTCTCTTCAGATTTTGAATTTCTTCCAGATTCAGTTTTGGAAGATTATGTGTTTCTAGGAATTTACCCATTTCTCACAATTCATATTTTAAAAAAATTTTTTTTAGCTTGAGAAAGAGAGAGAGAGAGAGAGAGAGAGAGAGAGAGAGAGAATCCCAAGTAGGCTTCGTGCTCAGTGCAGAGCCCAACACAAGGCTTGATTCCACGATCCTGGGATCATGACCTGAGCCGAAGTCAAGGGTTGGAGGTTCAGCCAACTGAGCCACCCAGGCATCCCCAGAATTCATTATTTAAAAAAAATTTTTTTAATTAATTAATTAAATAAATAAATAAATAAAATTTTTAAATAATTAAAAAACATTTTGAATGTTTATTCATTTTGAGAGAGAGGGAGAGAGAGAGAGAGAACGAGGGGGGGAGAGGCAGAGAGAGAGGGAGACACAAAATCCGAAGAAGGCTCCAGGCTCTGAGCTGTTAGCACAGAGCCTGACGTGGAGCTCAAACCCACGGACCCTGAGATCATGACTTGAGCCAAAGTTGGATGACCAACCGACTGAGCCACCCAGGTGCCCTGAGAATTCATTATTTTTAATGGCTAAATAATATTCTAAGAGAGACTCAACTGATTTATTCAGACTTTATGCTATTGATGATAATCACATTTCCAGTTTTTGTTCTTCTAAAACAGTGATGGAGAAGTATCCTGAGTATATTATCTTTGAATACTGGTGTTTATAGTTCAGTTGAATAAATGTTGAAAGTGGGATTCCTTGATGGAAGGATGATGGCTTTTAATATTTAAATAATAACATTTCACCATACATCTTTCTAGAAGATGATATACTTACATATGCCACCCCCCCCCCCCCCCCCCACTTCAAGAAAGGGCAGTGTATGAAAATGCCCATTTCCTTACAGTGCTTCCAGCTTTGAGTATTAACAATCCCCAATTTTTGGCAAAATTCATCTTTTATTTTCATTTCTCTGCTTACCAGGGAGGTTGATTACCATTTCATTTGTTTTTCATTTATTTGTATTTCTTCTATTCCTTGTTCATTTTTTTTCCTCTTGGGTTCTTTTGTACATCCAATTGTTGGGGGTCTTAAAGGTATTAATCCTTTGTCAGATCTGTTTTGCAATTACTTTCTTCTAGATACTCATTTCATAGTGGTACCTTTGTCTTTTACCATACAGAAATCCTAAATGTTTATATAATACAATCTGTCAGACCTTTTCTTTATGGTTTTGTATAGGAATTTAGGGTATATAACACATTTTGCATTTGATCCTTATAATTTACCTGAGATAAATAAGGAGTAATGTTGGTAACCCCAATCTTTGAAGAAGCCACCTGGCCTCCCCAGGTCTGTAAGTAATTCATATCAGGTTCAAATTCAGTTCTTTTTAAAATTCTGTACCCTGGCCATTGTATCTGATGGATAGTTCTTTTTACAGTAAAAGTTAACATAAGTCACATAGCAGAATGTAAAACAATCTGTGGCATTGATGAAACATAATTGTAATCTGTTTTCAAAGATGCACGTGGATATAAGATACAAGTTATTCTGCTCGTGAAAGATGCTTTGATGTGTACATAACAAGTTATATTTGGGTTATGGTATAATTACAGTTTTGCCATGGTGAACTGTTTTTGACAGGCCATCACACACAGTATTTCAATTATTTATGCTTACAACAACCAAAAATCTCAAGTGTAGATACTAACGAATACTTGTCTCAGGAGAAAAGCAAGGTAGAAAAGAAACAACCCTCCAACAAGGGTGTTAAAATGACTCAGACTAGGTACTGGTAGAGAGTGATACCTACTTTTATCCAGAGATAAAGGAGAGTTACAAAGAATGCAGTGGACACTTCTTCTTACTATATTCATCTGAAATTTAAGCAGAGTAAATACACCTTTCAGTACAAATTTTAATGCATATACTGCCCATAATGAACACGCTAAAAAATAGATCACCAGCTTAGGTAGGCTTCAGCGATTGTGCCACTAGATGTTAAGGGCACCCAATCTAGACTCTGAATGGAGAGAGTTTGATGGACCTAAGGAGACGTGGTGTTCGTTTAGATCTTCACAAAATGTGAACTGTCATGGGCACTGTGTATACAAGGGAAAATAGGAAGCTTAATACAATAGTTACCTCTCCAGCAGGGAAAGAGCAGAGCCCTAGCTCTTATAATTCCCATTGGTTTATTTTGGCTGGTAGTTCATTGTCATGTTTTCACCAACCCTCTAAACAACAACAAAAAAAATCACCCGAGTTTTAAAATAAAACTATTTGAAATGAAATGATGTAGCATTCTTTTGGTTGCTCATTCCCTTGAGGCTACAGAGATGACAGGTGTATGAATTAGTGATGCCATAAATTCGAAAGGATTTGAGTACAGTAAATTGGGATCCTTGGGCATCTTTTTAAATACAATTTATTATCAAATTGGCTTACATACAGCACCCAGTGCTCATTCCGACAAGTGCCCTCCTCAGTGCCATCACCCACTTTCCCCTCCCTCCCACCTCCCATCAACCCTCAGTTTGTTCTCTGTATTTGAGTCCCTTAAGGTTTGCCTTGGCCATTTTTTAAAAAGCTGAGCCTCTAGGGTCTATATATTTATTTTATATTTATTTTAGTGACCGTGCCAGATACATAGTTTGCCACCTAGGTTAAAAAAAGACTTTTTTTTTTTTTTTTTTTAGAACATATAATACTTTTTTGTTTTATTTAGTTCTTTCTAATTCAAGAGGCTAGTCTCTATGAACTTGAATTGCACGTAGTCTGACTTTGTAAAGCAGTACTTGGTGCTTATCTGTCCAATCCTTTCTTATAGCCTGAATCTTGAACCATCTTTTGTCTTCTTCATTCTTTACCTCCAAGATTTACTTTCAGTTCCTCACTAAAGCCATGACTGGGGTTTTGTTGACTAGAATTTCTTCTCTTTAGTTCTCTAGATCCTTGGGTGATAGTGCTGGCTCTGGGGTAGTGTCCTCCTCTATCTCTCTTTACCATCTGTAAACACTTTCATTCTGCCTTTAGTGGATGGGCCTCCTGAGGATACACGAAGCAGAGTGTTTGTGGAAGGAAACTGATAAGACTGAAGATATTTTCCTTTATAAAGGAGGAAGGGTGGAATGTGGGGAAAGGTAAGGGAATAGATCTGTTGTCATTATTACTTGTGCATTTCAAACATTCTGTAGGTTTTGCCTTTACCTGGGGTTTCGTGAGACCAGTACTAATGCACTTTATGACAGGGAAGTTGCAAATATTTTAACTTTAAAGAAATCTCAAAAGCGTGGTACTGTGATTCTGGTCAGTAGGAGAGCCTAAAATAATTTACTGTGATACATTGCAGAGAACCTCCCTTTTGTGTTTAAGCAGCAGCCAATGTAAATTTGAATATCTTAACGTTCCTCATTAATTGCCAGCTTTAGTATGCCTACTTCTCTCCCCATATAAGCTGCTTTCTTTTATTCTTTTTTTTTATGTGTTATATTTTAATGCTTAGCCTAGATATTAGGCATACTTCATTTGGATTGATGATATGTTGTTGTAAAATGTACGTTTCCTTTTAATTTTATTTTATTATGATTATGATTTCAGCATTTAAAATGTTGAGCCTATTGGCTTATCTATTGTTTTGCCTGAGGGTTTTTTTTTTTTTTCTTTTTCATTTTAGGAATAGACTGCATAGTATTATGTGATTGGTTAATTTTCTTCTAATACTGCCGCTCTGCCTTTGAAGAAGACAATGAACTTGCTATAGTTAGTAAGCAAAATCTTGCCTGCGTGGGCAGAAGGAAATTGGGTAATCCTAGGAAATCATCCGCTAGCTTTGAACATGAGATTAATTTTGGTTTTGATTACTGTGTTACACCAGAGATTTGAGAGGGAAGGAGGAAACACATAAGGATCTGGGTTTTAAGGCAAACTTTAAAGGTTATGTAAGATTTGATATTTCTATAAATATCTTGTTATAGTGATACCATTGCCCATTCTTAAAAAAATCATAGAAGTTTTGACCATAGGCCCTGGTCACTTGGAGCAGGCAATTTTAGGCTTAGGATATATTCCCTCAGATCATTAGTTTTCATCAGATGCTGATATTCTTTGGATACCTTGTAAAGTAAGAGATAGGTTGCTGAACTAACACATTATATAAATTTGTAGATTGTATGTAGGCACTCAAATTTAGAGCTAAGCATGGGTGGAAAACTTGGCCTGAACTCCACTTGTCCCTTCCCCCCACCCTTTAAAGATCACTTAGCTGCTCGAGTGATGTTTTAAGAAACAGGACTCTTGGCCAAAAGTAGATACTGTCCTTAAAATTTACTATTCGCTTTAGCGTTAAGCCTCATGGCCCTACACTGTTGAATGAAGGCTTCAAGGTGCCTTGTACTCTTGCTACCACCAGTTGATTAGTAAGTATTGATTTGCAACAAAGAGAATTAATTTTGTGTGTTTGTGAAGGATTCATTTTTAAGTGATATTCCCCCTCGCTCTTAAATAGCAAGTGATTAACTGCTACTTTAATTTTCAATTAATCAAATTAGGTTTCTACTGGTAAATTTTGATTACATGCAGTTCTAACAGCTTCCAGATACACTTCTTTTTCCCATATGCTTACCATATGCTGAGTAAAACCAATGTAGAATAAATTAGTGTAAAAGTAAGAACACTTAGTTCTTTTGTAGAGTTCATCTTGAATGATGGAAGACAGCTCAGAATCATTTCAGCTACGAGGCACCTTTTGAAAAGTGATATGGCAAAATAGCCCATTTATGTGTGCCAAGGTCTGTTTTCATAAATGTAAATTTGAAAGTTCATTAAAATTTTGGCATGTGATTTGGAATGCATAATAACTGGAAGGGATTCAAAGCCAGAAATCTGTATCCTTATACCAACAACATGTTTCACTGAAGACTGGCTTTGTATGGTTGTTTAATATTTAAAAGTTAAAAAAAATAGTATTTACTCGATGGTTATGGCTCTGGAAAGTATGTTCAGGATGGAGAGGCTGCAGGGGCAAGGGAGAGCCAGTGGTCTAACCAGTGGCCCCAGAATGCGCACCAGTCTCCTTGTCTAAACAGGCCAGGTGACTTTGGAAGAGTGAACGCTGTCCCTCAGTTTTCAGAGATGGCAACATAGAAATGCGTGTTTTCCTTGTTTTCTTGGGGAACGTGAAGATGGACCACGCAGGACATTTCCAATCACGTTAGAAGAGCTGAGAAGTGGCTGAGCTGGGGTCAGGCATAGGTGGCATCTCCTGCTTGTAGCTAAACGTGAACCCTTAATGCTTGGAGGCAGTCTAATGTTACACGGCAGGCCTCATGCTAACCTGTAATACAAGCCTCCTGTGGTGAGGATGCAGAAGCGAAAGAGATGAGACAAAATCAACCTTACTGTCGGTGCAAATAAGCCCATTTCTTGCCCGTAGTAAGAGGAGTGCATTTTACCGTGGACCTTTCTGGCATCTTCAAGCGAGGCCTAGGAAACAGTGCTACAGCCAAGGTAAGAGCACACGAGGAATTGCTGTAACAGGAAAGGTGTTCCTTTAGAGCACACGGGCTAACCTTTTCAGAACCTTATCCTCTGCCCATTGTTAGGTTTCGCTATTATATATGTGCACTTTGTACAGATTCCATTTTTATTCTGTTATTTCTCTCTACAACTTTGTTTCTAAAGTTTCTTGTTCCGTGACGTCTCAGGCGCTCTGGTTTCTACCTTCCCGTTTTGTCATAGGAGAGAAAAATGGTTTCTGAGGGGACTAAGATGATCACCAGGATGAAAAGCCACACACCTTGGGTTTGTGATTGTGTACTCAGCTCATATTCTGTCACTTCGTATGCCATTTATGGATATTGTTCTGTAATTAGCCAAGTTTCCTGCAGAAAGTAAGTTTAAAATCACTGTCGTCTTGGTTTATTTCCTCTCTTAGCCTTTGATCTGTTTGACTTTGACACATGCTTCTCACCTGCTTCTGTGGATTCTCATTCTGACAGGATGCTTTGATTCCTTGCCCCTCCCTGCCAGCCCTGGTTCAATGTATCAGCCACCAGATTGGAGGTTCTTGCGTCTGTTTTGTTTACTCTGTTCTTGGTCCCTCCTTTTGTTTCGCCTAAACTTAGTGGTTTTTCCTGCTTCCAGACTTCCTTCCCTCAAACCACTTTTTACATTGTGCCCCGTTCCCATTCTGAAGACATGGGTGTCCTCAAGTTTTGTGCCTCTTACGAAAGTTTTTGGGGAGCGCCTGGGTGGCTCAGTCGGTTAAGCGTCCGACTTCGGCTCAGGTCATGATCTCGCGGTCCGTGAGTTTGAGCCCCGCGTCGGGCTCTGTGCTGACAGCTCGGAGCCTGGAGCCTGCTTCGGATTCTATGTCTCCCTCTTCCTCTGACCCTCCCCTGTTCATGCTCTCTCGCTGTCTCAAAAATAAATAAATGTTAAAAAAAATAAAAATAAAAAAAAAAGAAGAAAGTTTTTGGTGGCTGTCTATTGCCTATAGAATTCAACTCCTAACAGTACTCTGTAAGGAACATCACAGGCTGGCACTTGCCTACTTTTCTCACCTTCAGGTTGGTCACAAACAGCCAGATGCCTAGAACCAGATGTCAAGTTCACTTGTAGTTCCTTATCAAGCTATACATTTGCTATACCCTGGGTTGTTTGCTTATGTGTTTCCCTTTGCCTACAACGAGCACCTTTCATTTTCTTCTTGGCAAGTACTTACCTACTTTTCCTTAAAGGTAGTCTCTTTTGTGTGTGAATGTAGCGGAGTCTCCTAAGCCCTTGATGAAGGCTTGCCCGTGATGCGGTTATTTAATGGTTGTTGGTAAATTTGCCTTCATGGTCAGATGCTTAGCTGTGTAAGAAGCAGGAGACTGTGCCTTACTCATCTTTGTCATCTAGCACATAGCAGAAGGCCTGGCATGCAGTTGGTGTTCCATAAATATTTATTGTATGGAATTTAGTTTATTTTCCATTCCATTTTATAGAGAATGAGTGAATCTTAAAGTAAATGAAGTACCTAAAAATGCCGTATTTAAATGAGGATTTGTGGCTTACCATGACTTATGGAAGTAGAAAGGGAAATATCATAATTCCTTGGCCCTCAAACTAGTGAATAGACACCATGGACCATAATTGGTGAGTTATCCAAAACACGTTCACCTTTGGCTAAGGAAAGCGTGCGCGTGTGTGTGTTTCCATGAGAAATTAACTTCGAACCAGTGAAAGAATTATTTGAAACCTTGGCTTATAAATAGTTATTAATAATTATTTCTATTAAAAATGTTTTTTTTTTTAATTTTTTTTCAATGTTTTTTATTTATTTTGGGGACACAGAGAGACAGAGCATGAACGGGGGAGGGGCAGAGAGAGGGAGACACAGAATCGGAAACAGGCTCCAGGCTCTGAGCCATCAGCCCAGAGCCCGATGCGGGGCTCGAACTCACGGACCGCGAGATCGTGACCTGGCTGAAGTCGGACGCCTAACCGACTGCGCCACCCAGGCACCCCTAAAAATGTTTTTAAATGTTCATTATTTATTTTTGAGAGGGAGAGAGCTGGGCAGGGGCAGAGAGGCAGACACAGAATCCAAAGCAGGCTCTAGATTCCAAGCTGTCAGCACAGAGCCTGATGCTGGACTTGAACTCACCCAGCCCTGAGATCATGATCTGAGCTGAAGTTGGATGCTTAGCCAATGGAGCCACCCAGGTGTCCCGTTCTTAATAATTACTGATAGGGCTAAGAGGAGAGCCTAGGTTTCTGGGCCCTGATTGTAAGGAAGAATGTTGGAATGGAATGGGTTGCGCATGACACAGCCGAGAGAGAAGTGATTGCTCTCAGTTTCTCTGTGTGAGCTGGGGTAAGTAATTTTTCTGACGCTACGTTTTATAACACGGGGCACCTGAGTATCTAAGTCAGTAGTGTATACTAGGCTGTAACTAGTCAAGAAAGAAAGCAAAGAGCACTGGCAGAAACAAGAATGGGGAAAACATTGAGCCCTAGGGGTTTTAGTATATACCTCATTCTTGACCTTTCATTTGTATGGGGCATTTCACTGTTCTCACAGCCCCAGGAAGGTATGTTCTGGGGTACACGGCATTTTACAAACATCTCCACAGCATTATCTCCCATTACACATGTTCTTATTTCAATTTGATTTTTACATTCCTATCAAGAAGCGGGGGTGACATTTCTTCCCTTTGAAGCTGAGTCGACTTGCGTGACTGTTTCCACCTACAAAGAACTGCAGAGATGATTCTAGGTGATTTCTGAAGCCGGATCACAAAATGCTATGTGGCTTCCTCCTTGTTTGTTGGAATGTGATGCTTTGTTGCGAAACCCGCAGCCACCGTGTGAGCAGTCCGTCTATCCCGAGGCCATCAGGTTGTGAGTGCAGAGCACATGGAAAGGCCCTGAGAACATGAACTCCCTTCAGAGAGATGTCCAGCTGCCCTGGACCCCAGCTGTTCCAGCCCTAGCCACCATCTGACTGCAACCACATAAGACCTTTTGAGCGAGAATTGCTCAGCCAAGCCTTCCCGAATTCCTGACTCAGAAACCACGAGAGATAGCAAAATGGCTGTTGTTTCAAACTAAATTTGGGGTGATTTACTCAGCAGTTGATCATTACAACATATTTCTTTGGGGAAGCATTTTCTTCTAGGTGGTATTGATGAAGACAGGGCTAGTATTAGAAGCATCTCTGAGTGCAGATTTAGAGTTGTCACTGCCCTAAGCCTGTTCCCCAAAACTTTCATACCCTAGTTGGGGATTGGTCGAGGAGGGGAGATTGTAAAAGAGAAAATCACGTAAGCAGAATTTTTTTCCTTTTCCCATATCTTTACCTAATAGTTGAGAAAGAGGGGGCTAGCCCCCTTTAGATGCTTACACTAAACTGACTACATTACAGAGAATCTGTTTTGGGGAAGTAAGGCCATGGGCAAGAAATTCTGCAAATGAGCTTGGGGATATCTCTCTGGGAACTGTGAATGAGGCAAAAACAGGCAATGCCAAGGAGGCCAGAATTTATGTTGAATAATTTATTGTTCAGTGTGCTTTTTTAAATATTAAAATCCGAGTGCCTTTTATGGGTTGAATCTGACCCCTGCCAAAAGATAGGATGCCATTCTTTTTTTATTTAAAAAAAAATTTTTTTTTAACATTTATTCGTTTTTTGATAGAGACAGAGCATGCGTGGGGGAGGGGCAGAGAGAGAGAGGGAGACACAAGAATCCGATGCAGGCTCCAGGCTCTGTGCAGGCTCCAGGCTCTGAACTGACAGCACAGAGCCCGACGCGGGGCTCGAACCCACGGACTGTGAGATCATGACCTGAGCCGAAGTCGGACACCCAACCGACTGAGCCACCCAGGTGCCCCAAGATAGGGTGACATTCTAATGCTCACATACCAGCGCACGTGACCTTATTTGGAAATAGGGTCTTTGGCAGAGATCCTGGTGGATTCATGTGGGCCCTGTCCAATGACTTGTGTCTTTACAAGGAGGCAATGTGAAGATTCAGAAAGACACAGAGAAGAAAGCTATGAGAAGACAAGACAGAGATTGGAGTCATGTCACCACAGCTAAGGAATGCAAGATTGCCAGCAGCTACTAGAAGCTAGACGAGTCAAGGAAGGATTCTTCTGTAGAGCTTTCAGATGGAGGTTGGCCCTGCCAACACCTCGATGCCTTGATTTCTGTCTTGTAGCACGAAACATTAAATTTTTGTTGTCTCAAGCCAACCAGTTTCTGGTACTTTGTTATGGCTGCCCTTGGAAACAAATGCAGTGCCTAAAGTTGGATTGAGACAGTGAAAAAATGTCACTCTTCAGAAGTTAGGAACATGAAAAGATAAACCACAGGCTGGGAGAGAATATGTGCTAACCATATATCTGACGGGACTTGACTCTAAACTGTGTAACGAATATACAACTCAATAACAAGACAGCCATTTAAAATGGGCAAAAGATTTGCAGACGCTTCAACAGAGGAGATCTACACATGTCAACTAAGCACATGAAATGATGCTCAGTATCACTGGTTATTAGGAAAATACATATTAAAACTGCCATGAGATATTATTGCACTATTGCTACAGTGGCTAAAATGGAAAAGAATGACCATGCCAAATGCTGATGAGGAAATGGAGCAACTTGAACTCTTAAAAGGTTTTTTCTTTTTTTAAGTTTATTTTTGAGAGAGCGAGCGAGCAGGGGAGGCACAGAGAACGGGAGACAGAGGATCCCAAGCAGGCTCTGCACAGTCAGTGCGGAGCCTGATGCGGGGCTTCAACCCATGAACTGTGGGATCATGACCTGAGCTGAAACCAAGAGTCAGACACTTAACTGACTGAGCCCCCCCAAGTGCCCTGCAGCTGGAACTCTTCTACATTGCTGGTCAATACTTAAAATGGTATCATCACTTTGAAAGACGGTTTTTCATTTTCTTAAAACATGAAGCATATAACTTACCTGGTTGTTCTACTCATAGGTATTTACCCAAGAGATTTGAAAGCATATCTCCATACAAAGACTTTTGCACAGATGTTCATAAGAGCATTATTTGTAATAGCCCTAAACTGGAAATAACTCTAGTGTCCACCAGCAGGGAGGTGGATAAACAAATTGTGGTATAATTAAATACTATTCAGCAATAAAAAGGAATCGGCTATTGAGATGTACAACAATATGGGTGAAGCTTAATAATTAAATAATTATATTGAGTAAAAGAAGCCAGCTTCCTCCCCAACAGAGTACGTATTGTATGACTCCATATGTAGATACACACAATTTTAGAAAGTGCAAAGTAATGGTAATGACAGTGAAAATCAGTGGTTATGGGAGGTAGGGCAGGGTACGGAGGGGTGAGATTTTAAGGAGACATGAGTAAACATTTAGGATTGATGGGTTTGTTCATATAATCTTGATTGTGGTGATGGTTTCCTTGGTGTATATTTATATCAAAACATCAAATTATGTACATCATGTATATATGATTTTTTAATCTGTCGATTATGTCTCAATAAAGCCAGAACAAAAAGAAAAGTTTTATGGAAAAAATTAGGGTTAAGAAGGGGGTTTAAGCTCCGGGCCCTATTCTACTAACAGGTATCAGCTGAGCGTGAGCAGGTGCAGTTTGCTTTGCTGTTTATTGTTGAATATACCGTCTTTAATGACAAGAGAACATTTAAATCTAGAGCCAACAAGTAAACCAAACCTTTAGAATCAGTTGAGGTTTAATCACAGAAGACTATGATGGGTTATGGGGTTAAGGGATTTATTATAGAAATTAAACCTTAAACATTTATGGTAGGAGCTTTGGAAATGAAGGTCCAGGAAGCACACTGGAGGATCCCTGGAGCCCCGTACTAGTGAGTCTGAAAAGCCAGGCATGAGACAGGAAGCCTGTGCCTCTGTGTGCCTCTGTGTAACTACCCCCTCTTTGTGTCTGTTGGGTTGGCCTGGAGTTGTTGTTGACCTACAGGGCCAGTTTGGAAAGGTGGATAGGGATCTGAGAAGAGCAAAGATAAGCTTAAACCCACCTACATAGCCATGTCTGGTCACTATACTAACCATGACCACCTTGAGAGTAATGACTTCCAAATCCAAACAGATGCATCCAAATCTGTGCAAATTCTGCTTTTGGTTAACTTTAAGCTGGGACTACACAGGGAAGAGAATCCCGGAAATGTAGTTTTTCCTTAAGAAACTTGACACAGTACAAACCGCCACAACCTGCCAATTAGTGGCCTTCGTGAGTGTAGTACTTATTAGGAATTTAGGCTCCCCTGTTCTCATGTGATGGGTCAGTTATGCTAGACAAATACAGAATATCTTTGAGAGTGATCTAATTGGGACAGAATGTAGTGAGTTAGTCCAGGCATGAGGAATAAGGGTAGATCTTTTCAGAGTCAGGCCTGATTACAATGTAAACAATAGGCAGACTCTCCATCCCCTCTTACAAGGAAGGTGTTTATAGCAACATAAACACCTTTTCAGCACAGTAACATAAACAGTTTCTCAAGGAAACATTCTCTGGCATTCAGGAAATGTTTCTTTCTTTACAAACAAAAAAAGTGTGTTTTTCTAAAGATTTAATTTACTTAAGGGCTCTGTTTAGAACAAGGCTATGATTGTAGAGGGATAAAGTTATTCCCAGAGCACTTTTGTGGTAGGCTGTAGTTGAAGTCCTTATAGAAGCATCTTGTTTAAAAATCTGTAGATTAACAGAGCACAGGCCAGTGCAGGTGTCCCATGTTACATTTTCGATACACCTCTAGAAAGTTGTATAAATTATCCATTGGTGAGTCAAATTGTATGATAAATTCCCAGTAGTTTCTGAATTGATATTTTCTGATGAAAATCCTTCTTGAAAATGTGAAGACCCTTTGTTATAGGTATAACATACTACCTACAGTGAGGCCAGGGACTATGATAGAGGCTATGTATTTGTCTCAAATCTACATATTTAACTCATTTGTGCAGTGCATAAATGCTTCCTGATATTGGTCAGTTATGATTCTTATTTTAAAATTCTTTAACTCCTATAACATTTGGAACTTGGAACCATTGGAAATAGATTTCATTCACGAGACCCATTTTAGGTTTGAAAAGGAGAGGAAAATTCTTAAAAAAAATTTTTTTTTAATATTTATTTTTGAGAGAGAGAGATAGAAAACAAGCAGAGGAGGTGTGGAGAAAGGGAGACACAAAATCTGAAGCAGGCTCCAGGCTCTGAGCTGTCAGCACAGAGCCCGAAACAGGGGCTCGAACTCACGAACCGTGAGATCATGACCTGAGCCAAAGTCAGATGTTTAACCTACTGAGCCACCCAGGCGCCCCAAGGAGAGGAAGGTTCTTTAGCAAGAATGCTTTCTTAATAGACAAGGAGAACGGATGTACCTATTTTCAGCATGTTATTAAAAAATACATAGTTCTGGTAGTGCAGTGAAGGTGCTGTTAATAGGTGAAGCATCAGCCACACGCGTTTTTGTTTTTTGTTTTTAACCTTTGTGGAAAGGCTTGATTCACTTAAAAGATTTACCCACAAGGTCTGGGAATGATGTATTCATTGCTGACTAGATTTTCTGTAGCTTCGCACAACTTAGAATGTGGATGATGGTTTCTCTTGCTGCCTTCTAGTGCTTCTCAAACTTTAATGTGCAGTTCAGTGACCCAGGCATCTTGGTCAAGGTAGGTCGTGATGCAGTAGGTTAGGGTGGGGTCTCAGTTTTTTATTTCCGACAAGTTCCCAGGTTTGGACAACACACTCTGAGAAGCAAGGGAGTAGGCTCTTCTGAATATAATTTTTGGTGTGGTTGCCCATAGTATTCAACATTTGACAGTAAGTGTGGTGTATATAGAGAAAAATGATTGTTTTCACGTATGCCCAGTTTTTGTCTGGAGGACAAAAGGTTAGTGGTAGTCTCCCATTAATTAAGTAGCTTGCTAATAATTTGGCACGAATTGAGTATAGGCATTTCCCACTCAACTGGCTCTATGTTTATTGTGTTTTTAAATTTATGAATGTGGTGTGGCTTAAAAGCCAACCCCTCGTTGAGATGCCAATTACACCAGGAAGGGGGAAAAAAAACCATTTTGCATTTATGTGGAGTACAACCATGGGCTTATTTCTTTCTCCTGCAAAGATCTCCTTGGTATCGATAAAACTAATATAATAATTACATCCTTGAATGTTAATATATATAAAATTAAATGATTCCTTGCGGGCATTAAAATAAATTCCGGTCCAACTTGGCTGTTCTTGGAGAAGAGTTTGTGCTCGCTTTGGCAGCGCATAGACTAAAATTGGAACGATCCATAGCAGATGAAGCACAGCCCCTGCACAAGGATGGCACGCAGATTCGTGAAGAGAAGAGTTTAATACTGAGGAATCGTTCATGGGGGAATACTTGCCTGTTTGAGGGATGAAAATGGAGAACTAATTCGAAAATAATTTTTAACTGTCAACATGTTTTTAAATGTTTTTTTTTATTAAAAAATTTTTTAATGTTTATTTTTAAGAGAGAGGGAGAGACAGAGTGTGAACAGGGGAGGGGCAGAGACAGAGGGAGACACAGAATCTGAAGCAGGCTCCAGGCTCTGAGCTGGCAGCACAGAGCCGGAAGCAGGAGCTCGAACCTATGAACCGCAAGATCATGACCTGAGCCTAAATCGGATGCTTAAGCAACTCAGTCACCCAGGCTCAGTCCCATAACTGTCACCGTTTTTTAAAACTGTTAAGATGGCCAGCCTGAAAATGTTGGTAGAATTGCATCAAGTGATATTGAAATATATTGGTCTTGAATATTTTCAAAGAAAATTGCAGGCAGTTGTGTTTATCTGGGAAATACCATTAAAATATGAATTTGAGGTTAGGAAAAAAAAATGTTTGGAAAGATAAAATCAAATATTTCAAAGGAATTATTTGCTTAGTTCTTAAAATGACTCAGTTTTTCTTAATTTTAAGTTGAGCCTTTGTGTAATTGAGGATTAAAAACAGAAGAGAAAAAAAATGAACATCTTTAAAGCTTTCTGGATTAGTGCATAAATCTGATCTTCCCAGGGGAGTGGGAAAAGATGTGACCAAATGACTATTACCTCTCTAGACGATGTGACCATAGCAATCATTCTGCAACGGTGAAGATCCTCTAGGATCCTGACGCAGGCAGGAAAAAGAATTCCCAGGAATTCTTGACGTCAAATTGTGTGTATCTACTATAAAGATAACTGCTGGCTAAATTATTTTTAACTTTGATATCTAATAGTCTTGAGATTATCAGTAAACACTTTCCTAAGTGCATCTTCCAAAAGATTGAGGCTGTAGTTAATGTCTGAAAATTTTTCATCTGTTTCAGATGGTTGAGTGTGTTGGAAGTTACGTGTTCTGGAAAAGTGAGGAAGGTGGGATGTGCTCCATGGGGGCTAAGTGTTAAAATGCTAAAAAGTGTTACTGTTTAAAGTATGAATAGTAGGAGAATAACTGTGGCATTAAAGATTCAAGAAATTACACATGTACATTGTAGGCCATTGGGGAAAAGACAAATTAAAAAAAATTGTTTATTTTGAGAAAGAGAGAGAGAGGCAGAGAGAGACAGGGAGAGAGAGAATCCCAAGCAGGTTCCACACTGTCATCACAGAGCCTGAGGTGGGGCTTGAACTCACAAACTGTGAAATCATGACCTGAGCTGAAATCAAGAGTTGGATGCTTAACCAATTGAGCCACCCAGGCACCCCAACACAATGAAAATTTGAAAACCTAGTGTACTTTCTTTTTTTTCTTTCTAGTTTGAAAAAATATATAATTGCCTTTTTCTTCACTGTAATGTTGTTTCCCATGTGACTGCATATTTTTCGTGTGCAGTTATTTTCTATGGCTGTGTAATATTTCACTTAACAAAAGACATCATTTGGGTAACTATTCCTTCCTATGTTTCTTCTTAGGTATTTAAGTAGATTTGTATGTTTTTGCCAATAATACTATAATGAACATTTGTGTATAATGTTTTTCTTTGATCAGACTTTACTTGTTAGGCAAGATGGCCAGAATTGAAACTCATGTTCTTACAGGGAACCTTTCCTTAAAAGCTGGTCTGTGAAGTTGAGGGACTGTTTACAAAGAAGTACTGACCCTTCCTGAGTGTTAAAAGATAAGGATGTTATGACAAGGTGTTAAAAGCTAAGCTGGAGTTGGGCAGGTCAGATTAACTTGGTTCTATCTTTGACACCTGTTTTTAACACTTGTTGAAAAGGGGAAAAAATTAAGGCTAGAGTTTCATAGCACAATCCTTTCTAAAGAAATGAGTTGTTTATGTGGCAAATCCCTTTAAAAATATTTTGTTAGTAAACAAGAATAGGAGGACACTTGGAGATACAGTTTCTAATAATAAGTTTACTCCTAGCCCTCTTAACTTTAATTTAGGGCAAATGTATTGAGGTACTTGTGATTCACTAAGCAAATAGGAAGAAAAAAAAAAAAAAAGAGGAAACAAGAATAGTACCTGCAGTAGAAAAAACTAGAAAACAGCTCACAATTGGGATTATAGACTGGTTTGTAATATTAGCCAAATTAAAAAAAAAATTTAAATGTTTATTATTTTTGAGAGAGAGACAGAGAGACAGAGAGAGAGCAAGCAGGAAAGGGGCAGAGAGAGGGAGACACAGAATCAGGCTCCAGGCTCCGAGCTGTCAGCACAGAACCCGACACAGGCTTGAACTCACAGACCACAAGATCATGACCTGAGCGGTAGTCGGCCGTCCAACCGACTGAGCCACCCAGGTGCCCCTATTAGCCAAATTCTAGAGATAAGACAGTTAGTTGGATAGATGAACCACAAATCCTTCTTAGTTGCTCCATGAAGTTACAAATAATCCCCAACTTCTAATTAGCCCACAGCATTTTAGCTGCCCCACTATATTCTGGTAATAGATGTATAGCCACTACAGAAGGTTTGCAAGACCAGATGTATGAGCTATATTTTCTATGTATATTTTAGCAAAGTTCTTAATTGAGTTTAGAAATTCTAGTCTTTAAGTGGATTTTAATTTTTCTGGATTGTAATTATTTGTGTTCCATATAGTGAAAGGTCTCTAACATTTTTTTTTCAATTCCAAGGCATTAATGTATATACAAGTATAGGGATTAATGAAATTCTGTTTTCATCATTTTATGTTTATGACTATATTTTGAAGAACTCATATCACCTATAAGTTACTTTTTAACAACATAATATTTGGTAGATAGAAGAGAATGCAGGCAACGTGTAAGCTAACAAGCAAAGTAATAAATTGAACGTCCATGAAGCTACCATTCACCTTAAGAACTAGAACACAACCAGATTATCTTTGAGTTGAACCTTTCCTAACCCTTTCAGTTTTGCAGAACTTACAGGTTAAAAAAGATTTTGGTGCCTACTTTTCTAAATTAGAATTAGTATGCTGCTAGCCTCTGGAAAAAATCTAAAGAGGTATATGCAATTTACATTAGGAACACCTGCAGATTAATGATTGATGTCAATGCATATACATAATTCATAATGACAAAGATGTTTAAATATAGGACATTAGATTTGAAATTGTTAAGTATGCTAGGTTTAAACTTTAAAAAAATTTCTTAGACTAGAAGTTGTTCTCTTTTTTATTTTAAATGGGCTATTTTAAGAATGCCACTGAATGTAAAAACAACATGACTACATTATTTGTGTATAAAACACCAAATAGGTTTTTATTTTAACAACATAAATTCAGATTACATGTTGGAAATCCAGGGTTTTTTTTTTTTTTTTTAGAGGAAATTACGTATCCCATCCGCCAACGACCTTCTGTGTTTCCAGACTTTGCCTCCTTTTCTGGGAATCGAGACTTCAGGGTTCAAAGCTACAAAAAATTATCACTAGGGGAAAATGCTATTACTTAATAAAGTTCCAGGTATTATTTAAAGGTTTTCTCCACTTTCCCCCCAAAGTGTTATTCTTCTCCTTTGTACTTTTGTTCATTACTGTTTCAGAATGTGGTAGTTTTTGACTTCCAGACTGATTTTCGACTGAATCTCAAAGAACAGAAACCCACATTCTTTTTAAATTTTTTGTTGCCTTTAGTAGGACCAATTTGAAGATCAGGAAACCAGTTTGTTTTTTTTTTTTTAATTTTTTTTTTTCAACGTTTATTTATTTTTTTGGGACAGAGAGAGACAGAGCATGAACAGGGGGCGGGGGCAGAGAGAGAGGGAGACACAGAATCGGAAACAGGCTCCAGGCTCTGAGCCATCAGCCCAGAGCCCGACGCGGGGCTTGAACTCACGGACCGCGAGATCGTGACCTGGCTGAAGTCGGACGCTTAACCGACTGCGCCACCCAGGCGCCCCTAGGAAACCAGTTTTATTCATCTCCTAAAGCCATCGCAGGTGATTGTCTCTCAGAGTCCGTCTTCCTCATTAAATAAATGTTAGATTTCAGTTTTGCTTTGTATTTCCCCCCTGATTTCTTTCTGTATTATCACCGCCTTTGATTTGGAATTTTCTGCCCCCTTGAACAGGAGCATAAGCGTCTGGAGGGTATGCTGCAGGCGATGCTGTTTCTCATTTTCCTCTTTCTTTAAAAAATCTCTCACGTGGCATTAACTTTTTTCTTATAATGCCAAATTTAACCTGTTATCTGTGGATTAAGACTAAAAAGAAAACCAAATTGACACTACAACTTAACCTTTTATTGACTAAATAAGTAACTCGATTTTTGAACATGTGGGAAGAAATATGTAGTTGGGTTTGCATTTATTTTTAGCAACGCAGTTATTTCTGACAGGTTGATCTGCTATGAGGACGTTATAAAATTGCCCTTTTGATTTAGAGAACTTTTTCATTTGAAACTATTTAAAGTTTCCTTTTACTTTTTCAACTTTAAAAATAAGTTACTTTGTTGTCGCGGAAAATTGAGTCACTTCCTAGCTGAAATTTTAAACTCCTAAATGTTACGGGCCAGTTAGTTTTCTTGAACCAGTCTGGTAGTCAGCCGGTTACTTAACGCCTTTATTCCTCAGTTTTCTCATCTGTGCAATGGAAGGTGGTAACTCTTCAGGGTGGTCGTGAGAATGAGATGAGTTGTTATGTTGGAATCCCTGCGTGGGACGCTTGGTTACTTTTTCGCTCACTGCCACAACCGATTGACACAAACGTAGCTGCCGAAAGCACCACAAATTAATTTTTTCCTGGTCAGCAGCTGGGATTATAGGTCAGCAGCTGGGATTAGCTCCACTAGTTTGTCTTCTGTAGTTTCATGAGCCATTGGTGTTGGTCAGGGGGGCTGTCTGTTGGGGGGCTCAGGGAACAGCCTGCTCCCAGGCTTGTTCAGGTTGTCCCCAGGCCTGTGGTTGTAGGCCCCATGTCTGTTTCCTTGTGAGCTGTCAGCTGGGCCAAATTCTCACTCTGGGAAATTTCTCTGACTTCCGCTGCTGCCATAGCTCTCCTCTTCCTCTTGTACCACATGTCTCTGACGATAGCAGGAGAAAGTTCTCTGCCTCGTAGTGTCTAACCTACATGTGATTAGCTCAGGACCGTCTTGCCTAACACGTGATAATCCTTAGAGCCTGTGGCCGGTTGATTAGTAGCCTTAATTACATCTGCAAAATCTTTCACAGTAGTACCTAGATTAGTGTTTGACTGAATACGGAGAAGACAGGAAACTTGGGAGACAGCTTCAGAATTCTGCCTATGGTCATGCTCGAAAATGGTAGTCTGGTAGTGATGAAAGCAGTCACATGTTTTTTGTTTGGTTTGGTTTTTTTTTTTTTTTTTTTAGAAATTATGTTTAATGTTTATTTGTTTTGAGAGAGAGTGACAGACAGACAACATGAGCAGGGGAGGGGCAGAGAGCGAGGGAGACACAGAATCCGAAGCAGGCTCCAGGCTCTGAGCCGTCAGCACAGAGCCACACATGGGCCTTGAACTCACAAAGTGCGAGATCATGACCTGAGCCAAAGTCGGACGCTTAACGGACTGAGCTGCCCAGGCGCCCCCAAAGCAGTCACATGTTTACCTGAGTACAGACTAAATTGTAAATCTCTTGTAGGTGGGCACTGTTCGTTACCTTTTTTTGTATCTTTAGGGCCTTATGGTTTGCTGTATGTTTATTTAAATACCTGCCATTGGTTGATAGCTTCAGTGCATTTTCTCTTTTGGGTTTATTCATTTTATTTCTCAGAAATCAGTAGAAGTTCTGTAGGAGTTTTGTTGAAGATTTCTGGTACCTCTCTGGAATGATTAATTACATTTAGTTTCTCCTTACCTTTTTTCCTACTTTTCATTTTCATTAAATCACAAAGATAAAATTGCCTGTTCTTATGTTAGAAACTGCCAACAACCTTTTGCTACTGGAGCACAAATTTTGAGTTATTTTGTCTTAGACTCTTTAGGTCCTTACGAACTCTTAGCCATGTCTTCCGTAAATTGTATTTGAAGATAGGTTGTAAGTACAGCATACTGTTGATAGCTGAATGTAAAGTTGGCCAACTGCCCCGGCAGAAGGGGGGTGACCTTATTGCCCTCTCCAGGGTGGCCGCCTTAACTAGTGAACCTACAACCACAATGATTGGCAAGGTGATAATCACCCTCTGTTCCTCTTACCATTTTGGGACGTTTTCCTGATCAACAAATCTCGGTCTTCCTTTAATGATTTTAATCAGACATATTGGAGACCTGCCAAGAAAGAAGAGTATAAATCATCACCTTTAAGAAGCCAAGATTTTTGAAAAGGGGTTAAGCCATTTAATGGCAGTGTTTGTAGGATATTTACATAGGCCAATCACTGTAGATAGGAAAACCTATTTGTCTCAGGGACCCTCCTCATTAAAATTTTCTTAAAAAACATCTCTTAAACCCTTTCTACCAAATTGGCTTGCTCAGCCCTTCACCCATTCCCCCACCCCCAACCTCGACCGCCTTAATCCTGTGTTAGGCAAAGAGAAATGAGTTTGTTTAATATACGTTTGTGGAATGGTGTTCACTTTGTTATTTCCTTTCATTCATAAATGAGGTCTTGGCATCTTTCTTGCTTTTTTTTCTGACACTTAGATGTTGTCCAAAAATACCTATCTATCCTCCCCCTCCTAAAAAGATGCATAACATGAAATAGCTTCTTTGTGCTGAAAAGTCTAAACACTTTTTGCCAAAGTACCTTGCTTACCTTGCTGCTTTTGAATTTGATAATGAGGGCTGGCTGGGCATTCATATGGTTAATTCTTTCAAGAATGCCTTTCTGTCTAAATCTAGGATCAACAATGTCCATTCACTGTTCCTTTGATCTTTATGTTTTGCAGACTCATCTGGCAATCCAGTTTCTCTCGTGGAAAACTGGGCATTTGCTCTTTTCTACTCTTATCCTTTACTACTTTTAAACTGAATTTAAGCCTTCTTTTACCAAGTTCCATGTTAGGAGAACAAATCTTTTAGAAGCTCTTTGAAAAAGTCAGAATTTATGTGTTACTTTAAAACACTTTTTATTTAAAATAATTTTTCTTAAATGGTTTTTTATTTATTTACTTTTTGACCTTTTTTAAAAATTTTATTTTATTTTTTTTAAATTTACGTCCAAATTAGCAGCTAGTGCAACAATGATTTCAGGAGTAGATTCCTTAGTGCCCCTTACCCGTGTAGCCCATCCCCCCTCCCACAACCCCTCCCGTAACCCTCAGTTTGTTCTCCATATTTATGAGTCTCTTCTGTTTCGTCCCCCTCCCTGTTTTTATATTATTTTTGTTTCCCTTCCCTTATGTTCATCTGTTTTGTCTCTTAAAGTCCTCATATGAGCGAAGTCATATGATATTTGTCTTTCTGTGACTAATTTCGCTTAGCATAATACCCTCCAGTTCCATCCACGTAGTTGCAAATGGCAAGATTTCATTCTTTTTGATTGCCGAGTAGTACTTCATTGTATGTATATACCACATCTTCTTTATCCATTCATCCATCGATGGACATTTGGGCTCTTTCTGTACTTTGGCTATTGTTGATCGTGCTGCTATAAACATGGGGGTGCATGTGTCCCTTCGAAACAGCACACCTGTATCCCTTGGATAAATGCCTAGTCATGCAGTTGCTGGGTCATAGGGTAGTTCTGTTTTTAGTTTTTTGAGGAACCTCCATACTGTTTTCCCGAGTGGCTGCACCAGCTTTCATTCCCAATTGTTTATTTATTTTTGAAGAGAGACAGAGTGTGAATGGGGAGCGGCAGAGAGAGAAAGAGAGGGAGACACAGAATCTGAAGCAGGCTCCCAGCGCTGAGCTATCAGCACAGAGCCGATGCTGGGCTTGAACCCATGAACCGTGAGATCATGACCAGAGCCGAAGGTGAACGTGCAACTGACTGAGCCACCCAGGCGCCCCTAAAATTTCTATTTTTTTATTTTTTTATTTTATTTTTTATTCTTTTTTATTTTTATTTTTGGGACAGAGAGAGACAGAGCATGAACGGGGGAGGGGCAGAGAGAGAGGGAGACACAGAATCGGAAACAGGCTCCAGGCTCTGAGCCATCAGCCCAGAGCCCGACGCGGGGCTCGAACTCCCGGACCGCGAGATCGTGACCTGGCTGAAGTCAGACGCTTAACCGACTGCGCCACCCAGGCGCCCCTAAAATTTCTATTTTTAAGTAAGCTCTACACCCACCATGGGGCTCAAAATCATGACCCTGATATCAAGAGGGGGCATGCTCTACCAACTGAGCTAGCTAGGTGCCCCTATGCACTGCTTTTTAAAAACTATTTTTTTAAAAGTTACCCATGTTTTCTAAATAACTTAGAAGTTTCATATTTGTTTAATTTGTTGAGGACGTTATCGTCCTTTCTGAAATCATTAGTCTATAATCAGGAGAGTGATTGGCACTCTTTATTTAGAGTCTTCTAAATTCTTGACAGTTTTTTAGTTTTCTTTCAATTGATATACATTGTTCAACTTGTCTTATAGCTCTCCAGTCTGATTAATTTTTTTAATTGTGAAATATCAATAGCATAAAATTTACAGTTTCCACCATTTTGAGATTTTAAAATTTTTTATGATTTTTTTTAATTTGAGAGAGAGGGAAAGAGAGAGAGCAAGGGAGTGAGCGATGTGGGGAGAGGGGCAGAGGAAGAGGAAGAGAGAGAATCTTAAGCATGTTCCATGCCCGACATGAGGCTCAATCCCCTGATCCTTGGGATCATGACCTGAGCCGAAATCTGGAGTCGGAGCTCAACCGACTGAACCACCCAAGCACCTCTCCATCGTTTTGAAGTGTACAGGTTAGTGGCATTAGGCCCGTTCGTATTGTTGCGTAACCGTCCCCACCATCCATCTCCAGAACTTTTTCATTGTCCCAAACAGAAAGTCTGTGTGCTTGGAAACCATAACTCCTCATTCCCTTCTCCCTGCTTCTCCTGGCAATCAGTTTTCTCCTTTCTGTCTTTATGAGTTTGACTTAATTGATTTTGTTTTATAATGTTTACCTTCAAAAGCATTTATCCTTCAAGGCATGAGTGGGAGTATGGTCTGGGGGCAGGGAGGAAGAGTTGATTTTTATAGGTATCAGATTACATTTACTGCCTAAAGAATGAATAAGCAACCTTTACGTGCCTTGTGTATTTGATTACTTTTTATCTGTAGGATTTGAACACTAGAAATATATGACTATAACTTGTCTTGAAAATGCTGTGTCTTTGAAGAAAAAAAAGAAAGCTTTGAACTTTGAGTTATGGGCTTTACTGATACTCATCTCTCTGAAATACATCTAGTTTTTCAATTTGGCTTTTCTTCAGATCATTTTCCTTCCCATCTTGAATGTTTAGTCTGTGGCCACAAGAGTTCAATAGGAATAATTCCTTGTTTTCTTAGACAGCTAATGTCTTGATTTTTGACATACATAGGTCTCACATGCCACCAGGTTGTTTTGAAATTAGTTTGATAAGAGTGAGATGTTCATAAATTATGCCATTTGGGTTGTGGATACTTTGCCTGATAACTACATTATTGGTACAGACTGTTCTAGAATGGGGGCAAATTACCCTTTTTCTCATTGTAGGGAAGTGGGAGTTTTCTTGAATAATACTGATTAGGGACATAAAACAGTTTTCTGGGTTTGGGCTTGGTAAAGCATGGCTTGAGTTCAAAACCGGTTAGGTTGTTTTCTCAGGGTGGCTGGAAGCTTCTCCAAGGGCAGGATTAGAGCTGCGTGTGTTCATTCATTTTGTAAACAATTGAGTGATATGTTGGGTATAAATAGAATTTTATTCCAGTAGTTAAAGTCCTATGATTTTCCTAAAGAGCAGCAAGTTTTTAGCCATGGATAGACAGAATTAAATTTTTTTTTTTCAACGTTTTTTATTTATTTTTGGGACAGAGAGAGACAGAGCATGAACGGGGGAGGGGCAGAGAGAGAGGGAGACACAGAATCGGAAACAGGCTCCAGGCTCCGAGCCATCAGCCCAGAGCCTGACGCGGGGCTTGAACTAACGGACCTCGAGATCGTGACCTGGCTGAAGTCGGACGCTTAACCGACTGCGCCACCCAGGCGCCCCGGATAGACAGAATTAAAGGTGGATGGAGACCAGTTTCACAAAAAGCACTTCTCCCCTTTTCTTCTTGTTTCGTGCCACAGACCAGGAGAGCAGATGAAAGGTGAGGCGTGGAACCTTAGAGCATTAACTAGTCCTGCCTTGGAGATTTTCAGCACACAAAATATTTTGGCAAACCGAAAAGCAGAGCTCAGCATCTTTTTAGCTGACGCCCTTTCTGCCCTAATAAACATAGACGAATATGTGTATTCATACTTTGTCTGTATTAAGTAATTGTCTTTTAGAATCTCAGCACAAAACAGTCAACAGTCATGAATGTATTTTTCTAACATTTCTCAAGTAGAGGTGGTTCTTACAGAATGTCAGGAGTACTCCCGTGGGTTTTTATTTCCTCCCAGATTCCTCTCAATTACAATTTTCTATTAACTAACAAGTGTTGATACAAACACAGGAAAACTGCCATCCCTGGCCTTTGGGGAATAAAACAGCTGATGGAGACCCTCAGGCATCCACCGGGAGAGTGAACATGCGGGGCTGTACCACAGCAACGACAGGGCTGCGGGAGCAGCTCTTCCCGACTGTTGAAAGTTTCATTAAGGCGAACCATGAACTTGGCCTTTGAAGAATAAGTTGAAAGATTTATTGCCATGCGCCTGATACCAATTTGCGTTGTATGAGTGTGACCTTATCTTATTTTTAAATTCTTAGCCAATCTTTTCGAAATATTGTCTTTTGCATTTTCTTTTAAACCAGCGAGTTGGAATAGCCTTTCATATATTTATTTACTAAGCTGCTCTTTTCTTTGGAGGGTTGCCAGCTAGTGTGCCTTCCCCCATTTCTCTCAGTAATTGTCAAGACTGCTTTATGTTAGTGTTGACCTATCGAGGACGGGATGTTTGTTGGAATTGTGATAAAGGTATGCATTGATTTATGGGAAATTAACCTTTTTGTGATATTCCGTCTTCCCTATCTAGGAGCATGCTGTATCTTTTCCTTTATTCGGGTCTTATTTTATATCTCTCTCAGTAAAGTTATATAGTTTTATTTATGGATAATCTGTGCTTTGAGTTCATGAGATTTTTGTTGCTCTCATAAACGGAACCCTTTTTTCTCTGTTACATTTTGGAAGTAGTTATTCCAGAATGCATTTATTGCTGCTATGGAGGAAATCTGTGTATTTTTTTGTATATTACCTTATTTCTGGAGATTCTTTTGGTTCCAGTACTTTTTCAGTGGACTTTCTGTGTTTCCCTAGATAGATAGTAATTTTCTACAAGGAATTATGTATCGATCTTTTTTGTTTGTTTGTTGTATTTTTACGTGCTAGGGTTTTCAAAACAATTTTGAATTATACTGGTGTTAGTGGTCATTCTTGTTGAAGGCATACAGGAGTTCAATGATAATCTTTTGGCAAACAAAAAAGCAGAGCTCAGTGCTTGAATATAACTGATGACAGACAAGAATGCATTTCAGGAAATGTATGAATGACTATGACTTGCATGTGAGAGAAGTGTGACTTTATGGCTGAGAATAATATGTATATCTGTGCAGACATCTAATATTATTTTATCATTATCTGGGTAATTATATGTTTATATGCTGTACATATATAGTGCAGATTTTAGACCAAATGAAGTCCATGTTTGCTCAGCGCAATTACAATTAATGGCACTGATTTGTTTATCATTTAAAAAAATATAAAAAGCTGTCTTTGTTTTCTAATCCCACTCATAGGGGGAAATCACTGTTTGTTTCATAGTCTTCCAGTTTTTTTTTTTTTAATTTTTAAGTGTTTATTCGTTTTTGAGAGAGAGAGAGAGAGAGAATAAACGAGCAGGGGAGGGGCAGAGAGAAAGGGAGACACAGAATCTGAAGCAAGCTCCAGGCTGTGAGCTGTCAGCATAGTGCCCAACATGATGCTTGAACTCATGAACCACTAGATCATGACCTGAGCTGAAGTTGGACCTTAACTGACTGAGCCACCCAGGCGCCCCTTTCCAGTCTTTCTTTTCTGTAGGTATTTAATCTCTTTGCATGTGTGCGTACACACACACACACACACACACACACACACACACACACACACACACCCCTTTGCATGTGTTTCTATATTCTTTTACAAAAATGGGATAATTGAAAGCAGAAAGTATAGTAACTTTTAAAAAACTTAGTAATAAAATATTCATTTCTTCTTCTTTTTTTAATCTTTATTTGTTTTTGAGAGAGAGAGAGAGAAAGACAGAGTGTGAGCAGGGGAGGAACAGAGAGAGAAGGAGACACAGAATCTGAAGCAGGCGTCAGGCTCTGAGCCGTCAGCACAGAGCCTGACGGGGGGCTCGAACCCACGAACTGTGAGATCATGACCTGAGCTGAAGTCGGACGCTTAACCAACTGAGCCACCCAGGCACCCCAATTATTCATTTCTTTTTATGTGATTGATGATTTTAAATGTCTTGGCTTAGTGTTCTGCACTATATTATTATAGTGCTGACATTTCGTAGCTTTTTGTTTGGGAAGCATATGAGAAATAATTAGGTAAAGTCATATCACAGCAAATACATTATTTAAGAATAAGATGTATTGCTTAGGCTTCCTTATTTATATATATCATATATATATAAATTGATATATATGTATCATATATATCAATTGATATATATAAATATATAATATATATAAATATAATTAAAATATAAATATATAAAAATTGATTTAAATAAATCAATTATTCTAGGGGCAGTTAGCTAAAAAGTATCTTAAAATCGTGTGTGGGATTTATATTTCCCTAAGAGAATTTTAACATTTAAAAGATGTGTAAGATAAAATCATTAACCAAATCATGAGTATGCTTTTGCTTTAAAAATTCGATTAAGAAAAATAGTACATTTTGAACGAGGGGACTTAATATAAGTTTGAGTCATGTTTTCAAAGACCTTTGCCATACTCCTTATCTTTTGAAAATATTTAACTGAGTTCAGGATGTGAGTGTGATTATATAATTATTGTTTTCTGGGTCATAGTGTTCTTAAATTCACCATTTGTTTTCAGTATTTCGTCAAATGTTTTGAATACTTGGGTTAAGTACTATACTAGGTCCTGGCAATACCAAGCAAAATAAAAAAAAAAAAAAAGTGCTCATTTTTACAGATTTTACAGGTTACAGACTAGTAGGGAATGAGAGAAGCAAATTTCAAGTGCAATAAAATGTTGCTCATGTACAGGATAAGCATCCTTATTGAAGATTCCAGAGGGGAAATTTATAATTTAGGGGAGGCTTATGAGGAAGATGCCAGGAAAGTCTTAATAGGGAAGATAAGGAAGAGGAGTAATTGTGGGGTTGAGTTTTGAAAGATGAATCAGTTTCTCCCAGGCAGGTAGATAACAAGGAGAGAGCATAAAAGCCATAAGCATAGAAACCTTTTTTGGTTCTATGAGCTGCAGGTAGTTGAGCATGTTGATGGAGGGAGTATTAAGCATTGGAGAAATTTTTCCAGCACAGCTATGTAGAGTCACAATGGCAGAATGACTTTCTATGTTAGAAAACAAGAGCAAGGGGTTAAAGGAATAACTTGGAGAGCACGGTGGAGTGTATGTTAGAATTCTCCCATGATACCTTTTTCATCGAAAATTTGATTAGGCCTGGGGCGCCTGCGTGGCTCAGTCGGTTAAGCGGCCGACTTCGGCCCAGGTCATGATCTCGTGGTCCGTCAGTTCGAGCCCCGCGTCGGGCTCTGTGCTGACAGCTCAGAGCCTGGAGCCTGTTTCAGATTCTGTGTCTCCCTCTCTCTGACCCTCCCCTGTTCATGCTTTGTCTCTCTCTGTCTCAAAAATAAATAAACGTTAAAAAAAAAAAGTTAAAAAAAAATTTGATTAGGCCTAAATGCAAAATACAGTGATACCAGAAGGAAAATAAAACTCACTTGATAAGATTTCTCTCCATGATCAGTTTGCCAGGTTGTCCCGTTGTACATACCACCTTTAGCCAAATATTTTATGATATGTTCATATGCCAACAAATAATTAATCAATTATAATGCTATTGCTGCTGTATTTCATAGATGGTAAGATCTACATTTTAACATCTTTTTTTAAAAAAAAAATTTTTTTTTCAACATTTATTTATTTTTGGGACAGAGAGAGACAGAGCATGAACGGGGGAGGGGCAGAGAGAGAGGGAGACACAGAATCGGAAACAGGCTCCAGGCTCCGAGCCATCAGCCCAGAGCCCGACACGGGGCTCGAACTCACGGACCGCGAGATCGTGACCTGGCTGAAGTCAGACGCTCAACCGACTGCGCCACCCAGGCGCCCCTACATTTTAACATCTTTGAAAGTGGGATAGGTCTACTAATCAGTACTAGAAGGTTTCCTAGCTCTGTTTTCTTCTTAGTATGGCATGCAGTCATGCTGAATCTGTTTACGATCAGCGGCTTCTTACACTTGAAATATGATGTTAATATTTTGCTTGTTCTGTCATTTAAAAAATCATATGCATATGTATTTCTTTTTTTTATTAAGTTTTTAAATTTTAATTCCAGTATAGTTAACATACATTGTTATATTAGTTTCAGGTGTACAATATTGTGATTCAACAATTCTATAATATTACTCTGTGCTCATCGTGATAAGTGTCCTCTTAATCTCCATCACCTATTTCATTCTTCACCATACCCACCCCCCCCACCCCTCCGTAACTATCAGTTTGTTCTCTGTGGTTAAGAGTCTGTTTCTTGGTTTGTCTTTTTTCCCCCTTTGTTTGTTTATTTATTAAATTCCACATATGAGTGAAATCATATGGTATTTATCTTTCTCTGACTTATTTTTTTTTTAGCATTATACTCTGTAGCTCTATTCATGTTGTTGCAAATGGCAAGATCTCATTCTTTTTTATGATTAATACTCCATTGTGTGAATGTGTGTATATGTTATATGTGTGTATGTGTATATATATATCACCTCTTCTTTATCCATTCATCTGTTGATGGACACTTGGGCCACTTCCATATATTGTAAATAATGCTGCAATAAACATAAAGGTGCATGTATCTCTTTCAATTACTGTTTTTGTGTTTTTTGGGGGGTAAATACCCAGTAGTGTGATTACTGGATCATAGGATTGTTCTATCTTCAAATTTTTGAGGAAGCTCTATACTGGTTTCCACAGTGACTACACCAGTTTACATTCCCAACAACAGTGCGTGAGGGTTCCTTTTTCTCCACATCCTCACCAACACTTATTTCTTGTGTTTTAGCCTTTCTGACAGGTGTGAGGTGATATTTCATTGTAGTTTTGATTTACATTTCCCTTATGATGAGTGAAGTTGAGCATCCTTTTTTTTTTTTTTTTAGAGAGAGGGAAAGAGAGAGGGAGAGAGAAAATCCCAGGAGGGGCAGAGAAAGAGAGAGGGAAGCAGGGCTCACCCCAAGCAGGGCTTGTGTTCACCTGATAGGGGACTTGAACTCAAGAACTGTGAGATAATGACCTGAGCTGAAGATGCTTAATGCCTGAGGCACCAGGCGCCCCGAGCATCTTTTCATGTGTCTATTGGCCATCTGGATGTCTTCTTTGGAGAAATGTCTGTTCATGTTCATATGTTCTGCCCATTTTTAATTGGATTATTTGTGGGTTTATTTTTTGTTTTTTGTTTTTTTGTTTTTTTTGGCATTGAATCAGTTCTTTGTATATTTTGGATACTAACCCTTTATTGGAGATATTTGCAAAGATCTTCTCCCATTCAGTAGGCTGTCTTTTAGTTTTGTTGATTGTTTCCTTCGCTGTGAAGAAGCTTTTTATTTTGTTTAGTCCCAATAGTTTTTTTTTTTTTTTAATTATTTTTTTCAACGTTTATTTATTTTTGGGACAGAGAGAGACAGAGCATGAACAGGGGAGGGGCAGAGAGAGAGAGGGAGACACAGAATCGGAAACAGGCTCCAGGCTCCGAGCCATCAGCCCAGAGCCCGACGCGGGGCTCGAACTCCCGGACCGCGAGATCGTGACCTGGCTGAAGTCGGACGCTTCACCGACTGCGCCACCCAGGCGCCCCCCAATAGTTTGTTTTTGCTTTTGTTTCCCTCGCTTCAGGAGACATGTCTAGAAAGATGTTGCTATGGCCGATATCAGAGAAATTACTGCTTGTGCTCTTTTCTAGGATTTTTATGGTTTCATGTCTCACATTTAGGTTGTTAATCCATTTTGAATTTATTTTCATGTGTGGTGTATGAAAGGGGTCCAGTTTCATTCTTCTGCATTTAGTTCAGTTTTCCCAGTACCATTTGTTGAAGAGACTGTCTTTTTATCCCATTGCATGTTCTTAATCCTTCATTGAGGATTAATTGACCATATAATTGTGGTTTTATTTTTGGGTGTTCTCTTCTGTTCCATTGATCTATGTGTCTTTTTTTGTGCCAGTCCCATACTGTTTTGATTACTATGGCTTTGTAATACACCCCGAAGTGTGGAATTGTGATACCTCCAGTTTTGTTTTTCTTTTTGAAGATTGCTTTGGCTACTCAGGGTCTTTTGTGTATGCATATGTATTTCTACTTTAAAAAAAATTTTTTTTTTTAACATTTCTTTATTTTTGAGACAGAGAGAGAGCATGAACAGGGGAGGGTCAGAGAAAGAGGGAGACACAGAATCCGAAACAGGCTCCAGGCTCTGAGCTGTCAGCACAGAGCCTGATGTGGGGCTCGAACCCACGGACCACGAGATCATGACCTGAGCCGAAGTCGGACGCTTAACCGACTGAGCCACCCAGGCGCCCCTGTATTTTCTACTTTTAAAAATTGTAGTTATCTTCAGTGATATGTGAGTATCCAAGATGGTATATCACTGAGCATTTCCAATCATTGCCTTAATATGAATTACTAGGTATGGAATGGCCATTTTGTCTTTAGTGTCTGAAATGATTTACAGTTGTTGCCCTCTAATTGTCTTTTTTTGTACAACTTTCTTTTTGTACCACCAAGAAGCCTTGGTGACTTGTCATTTGTCAATTCCAATTCTTAGCAGTGAATAGCCAGGTATAATTCTAAGATCAGCAAAGGCAACTGGAGATAAGGTGAGGCAAGAGGGTGGACGGTGTGTTTTTTTAGGTTATGAACAGTCACTTAATAGGTATAGGATAATGTTTAAACTCACAATTAGAATAAGAAACAGCAAGGGTAAGTAAATGGCAAGGACAGATACTTGGTGTCCCCCATTATGAGAGGGGTGCATTACCTGAGAAATGTACTCCTCTTCGACTAAAAACATAATAACAAAATGAAACCAGTCTTAGTCAATATTCATTCTTCTCTTTAGGAGCTTAACAGAGCTCTGTATTTTTATGGTAATCTATTGTTGAACCTCCTGACTGGTAATAGGTAGGAATCCCTAATGACGTATTTTCTATAGATATATGTGGGCTATCACCTCTTAAATTCAGGAGTGACTAAGACAGGGAAATACAGGATGTGACGATAAAGAGTCAAGCTTGCTTGCTTGCTTTTTCTTTTAAAAAAATTTTTTTAGGGGCGCCTGGGTGGCTCAGTTGGTTGAGCGGCCGACTTCGGCTCAGGTCACGATCTCGCATTCCGTGAGTTTGAGCCCCGCATTGGGCTCTGTGCTGACAGCTCGGAGCCTGGAGCCTGTTTTGGATTCTGTGTCTCCCTCTCTCTGACCGCCCCCCCCCGCCCCGTTCATGCTCTGTCTCTCTGTGTCTCAAAAATAAATAAACGTTAAAAAAAATTTTTTTAAATGTTTTCTTAAACTTTATTTATTTTGAGAGAGAGAGAGAGAGAGAGAGAGAGAGAGAGAGAGAGAGCACACAAGCAGAGGAGGGGCAGAGAGAAGGAGAGCCAGAATCCCAAGCAGGCTCCACACCATCAGTGCAGATCCTGATGTGGGGCTCGAACCCTCAAACTGTGACATCATGACCTGAGCCGAGATCAAGAGTCAGATGCTTAACGGACGGCGCCACCCAGGCGCCACGAGAGCCTAGCTTTCTTAGATCGGGAGATCAATGTCTAAATCGGCACGCAGAGGAATCTGTAGAAATGGTTAAACTAGGCAGGATAAGAAAAGACTCTGAATTTGGAGTACATTTCTTAAGTATGTATTCTTCAACATGGAAATTTCAGATGTCGTATGGAGTGTGTACTGAGACTGTGTAGATTTTTTGACCTAGAAGGTAAGACATAAAGCCCCCCTAGTGTCAGAAGCTACAGCTTGAGGAAAATGGGGTATCACCAACTCTAGATGGTGAAGGGTGGGGAGAGGCCAATGGCGTGGCGTGGTAATAGGGTAAAATTAGGAGCTGAAATTGCCAATGGCATTGTTTACTAAAATCTTTCTCATTCATGTGTCCTCTCTTACATATTAAAGTAGTTGTTTCCTCATTTGCACCATAAAGTAGAGATCCACTAGTTGGAACTTGTCTAATTCAAAGTTAGTACTTCAAGTTCCAAGAAAAAAAATATCTAAAATAGTACGAAGCTGTATATTGCCAAAACCTATAGGAAAAATGGAAATATAATTCCTTGATTTGGAGGTGAAAAGATCTTGAAATATATGAGGTACTTAAAAATTGTATATTATATGATTGACTGTAGCATAAAATGACAATATTAGGGTAAGCTACAGCAGGAGGGACGTAGGTGAGAAGTACATAAGTATTTCCTGAAATCTGGAACTCTAGAAATGATGCCAGTTGAGTTAGGCATTTAAAAATGCCTTCTCTACATAATCGTAAGAAGCCATTAAGTTCTTATTTATTTGGATTGGCTTTAAGGTGTGGTCATCTTGAATTAGAGAGGTGTGTTGAATGACTTCCTTGTTCCTTCTGGCCCTAGAACTTAATACTTTTTTGAATGACAATTTGCCAATTTGATTCTAGCGGTGCTGTCCTAGGAAAGTTAACCAACCAGGTGAGGCTGTGGTTGAAATAACATGTAGTGAGGATTTGGCTCGCCACAGTTATTTTAATGGACAGCCAACTCTTTCCCCATTCCACAGGCTCTGTAAGTGTCCATAATCTCTATTTTGAATCATGTCCTCATGTGAGTAATAGACCCTTTAAATAATTTCCTTTTGTATTTATGTCCTCTGACTGAAGAGAACACCTTCCACCGCCCTTGTAAGTGACAGGAAGAAGTTAAGATCTGGTTCTCTGAAGTTTGACTACTTGGGTGACAATAGTGTGATCTTGGCCAAAATCAGTGACAATGCTTATTTTTTAGTGCTAAGGAAGGAACTTTTCTTTTGTTCGGCTTAAAAAAAAGTGCTACTTTAGTTTTTCAGACACAATCTTGACTTTGTGTCTGTGTTCCTTAGGTGTCTCAAGTTAAACTGTTCTGGGTCCGAAGTCCTTCAGATTCCTGAGGAAAACAGGAAGATGGCTCTGATGATACCAGTTGGGGAATTAAATCAAGAATTGGCCAGGAGTCTTAATGGGAGATTTAGCTGCCTGAAATATGTAGGCTCATCATTAGGAGAAATATATTAATATTTCACTTCCCCAAAAGTACTCGTAGAGAATTCATCGAGGAAAGCTTGGTGTTGGTAGCAGATGCCCATTTTGATTCTCTTTCTCCTTACTTCAGGTTCTTGAATCATAGGTAAGTTATTATCAATAATACTTATTTTTCAAGGCTTACCTTTAGGAATATCTATTAAATAACTCCTCTGAAACCTGCTGTGATCCGTTCAGGGTTTGTTTTTGTTTTTGTTTTGCGTGTGTTCTTTTGTGCTACCTCTGCACCTTGGCGTTATTGCTAACACTGCAATGCTGACGTTATAATCATTTATTTACAGGCTTGTCCTTTGGACACAGTCCTTCTGTTCTTTGAACCGTCCTTTGAACAAATCTGTGTATTTGTAGCACCTAGCACGTAATAAATAGGTGGTCAGTAGAGAACGAATGGATTATGTACTGTGTACCCATCACTACATGAGGCGCTCTGAGATCCTAAATGGGTTCTCACTGGATAGCCTTTTTTTGTTTCCAGTAGGATATGAAGGCTTTGTCCTGTGAGTTAGTGCATGAGTCCTTTGTGAGTTAAGAGGTTATCTTCCTGATTCTGTTGGGCTGTACAGAAATGTACTTGGGTCTTAAAAAGCAAAATTGCTCTGAAGTGCCCAGCCCAGAGGGTGAGGCTGTCTCTCCAACACGGAGGAAAAGGAACCCTGAACGGCTTTGCAGAGGCAGCTTTGAAATAGGCCGGCAGCAGCCTGGGTCTATCTGAAACTGTCAATCCACCATTGTTGAGTTTCCATATGGAAATTGGTCTTTGCTCAACTCAGCCTAGGGATTACTCAGGTGGATCTGTTTGCATGAAGGGAAACTTGCAGAACTAGAAGCCTTCAGATGAAAAGCAGGGAGCCAGAAGTGAAAGCAGTGGAGGCCTTTGTACCAGGGGCCTGTGGAGGAACTGTTTCGCATGTTTGTTTATCTCTAGGCCCCCTTTCTTTGAAGAAGTAGGAAGGATCGAAATGGAAAGGCCCCAGTAGCCCCAACAGGTTTGTGCCTACAGTTTGGCTGTCAAGGAAGCAACAACAGTCGTTTCCGCTAACTTTTGATTTTATTTTAGCTCTCATATTTTTCCTCTCCATTTTGCTTACTTTGTGTCCTTAAACCTGCTTTCCAAAAACCAAGGCAGTGGGAGACAAGATCTGGAGTTTGGCAAAGGAAGGGAACAGATAGAATGCCTTTTGTACTTGTAGAAAGGACTGCACCTTGTTATAGGCGGTGATATTTTCACATTTTTTGTCTTAAGAGCACCAGAAGCCGAATTCTGCACTGCGGAAGACTGTGTTGCAGGGATTCGGAGCATAGGCTTTAGATAATTTCTACTCACACTTGCACATAATTCACCCTATTGCATTATATGCACTACAGCATTGATATAAGTTATGGGCATTGAACCGTCGGGTACATTATTTCCCTAAAAAACATACTTCACGGTCTTTATCCAGATTTGGTTATACCCACAAATGCATATTGTTATCTGTGTGGTATTTCTTTCTTTTTTTTTTTTTTAATTTTTTTTTTTAACGTTTATTTATTTTTGAGATAGAGAGAGACAGAGCATGAACGGGGGAGGGTCAGAGAGAGAGGGAGACACAGAATCCGAAACAGGCTCCAGGCTCTGAGCGGTCAGCACAGAGCCCGACGCGGGGCTCGAACTCACGGACTGCAAGATCATGACCTGAGCCGAAGTCAGCCGCTTAACCGACTGAGCCACCCAGGTGCCCCATCTGTGTGGTATTTCAAATGTTGACATTGATAGCTTTTATTTCTAGTCTTCTTTTATTTTTTAAAGTTTGTTTATTTTATCTTGCGGGAGATTGACAGCGTGAGTGGGGGAGGGTGAGAGAGAGAGAATCCCACACAGGCTCCATACCATCAGTGCAGAGCCCAACGTGGTGCTCGAATTCATGAACTGCGAGATCATGACCTGAGCCCAAATCAGGAGTCAGATGCTTAACTGACTGAGCCACTCAGGTACCCCCTACTTTTACTTTTTAAAAGAATGTTATACACATCATCCCAAGATAGGAAGCCAGGGCATATTCCCACTGCCCATGTCAAATTAAGGAAACTGAGTCACAGGAAAATTGTGATTTACCTGAAATGTCATACTTACCCCGTTAGGGGTGACCCAGAACTTTAAACCGTAGTTCCTGACTTCTCTAAGCTTTATTCTTTTCTCCTTTCTCTGAACTGCTTGCTTTGAGTCAAATAGGTTAGCTCTTCCCAGGGGAAGGTCTCAGCTTAGAACAGGGTGCTAATTTGAAAACCTTCTGGTTTCTTTTTCAGGATTTGTTTGAGGCAGGGACAGGGGATCACCTGTTTTCCCGCTTGAAAAAAAAAAAAAAGCTATAGGAAAAAAGGCAAATCGTTTGCTTTAGATGTAAAGAGAGGCCAACAGCAGTAACAACATAAAAAGCAAATTAATTAAGGAAATAGTTGTAGTGCTTAAAAGGCACCCTTCATAGTAATTGCCTTGAGGCTCAAGTACAAAGTTAAAAACTTTCATAAGAAACCTATAAAGAGCCAGCAACAGCCCCCCCCCCTCCAAAAACCCCAAACAGCCCACAGCATTATGTCGTATTAGAACATTAAGCTTACAAAGGAAACCATTTTAAGCAGTTCCTTCCAAATTATCCACCCCCCTGCTCAGTAATTAAAGAGATGTTCTGGGATCTCATGTTAGGAAGAACACTGGAAAACAAATTCAGACCCTGCCAGATGAGGGCAGACCAGGATCTCTTTAATCGAGAGCCTTCAAATCCAAACTGTCATTAGGTGCTGTCAGTCTCTTCCTTCATAGTCTCTCAAGGACATGGGCACAGCTGCTGTTCCACCCCCAGCCTTCTCTGGAAACTGGGTTCTGAGTTGCTAGAGGTGGGGCTGTACCCTCTGCAGAAGCTAGCCCTCCTCCTCCTCCCTCCTCCCCCTCCCCCCCTCCTCCCCTCCTTCTCCAGGTGCTTTCACACACCCGGCCTCATTTCTGAAGGCAACTAGACTGTGAAGTAAGTAGTATTCCCTTGTTACACATGAGGCGGGCCGAGAGGTTAAAATGACTTGCCCCAGGTCATAGCCATTAAGTGGTGGATTTAGAATTTGAAACCAGGTCATCTTATTCCCAGTCCTGTGCTCTTTTCACCTTGCCTGAGCTGTATCTCTCATCTAAACTGCAGTGATAGTTTGCAGAGGAAGGGAGGATGTTTGAGGTAACCTTCGGGCCTAGCCTTCCTGGGCTTCCGAAGACCATGGTGGGTGGTTGGAGTTGTCCCTTGACGGGGTACGGTGTCACACCCTGCCGTTCACCAGCCATAATTCTGGGTTACATTTCTGGCTTGCCTTCAAGAGGTGCGTGCCTGTCGATTGGCGTATGGTTATCGAGCCCCTGTTCCGTCCTGGGCCCCGAGTCCAGTGCTGAACGAGACACAACAGCTCTGTTTTCACAGAACTCATGTCCCGTCTCTGTGCACCTCTTGAGCGCAAGCCAGCAATGTTTATAGAGCCCTATAAACATGGCCAAGTACACCATGTTAACCTCGGTTCACACATCAGAGGGAAGACTGTAGTGCTAGGAAGCTAGATGCTGTTCCCTAGGACAGCTGCTTCCAGCGCAGGAGGACTCCCAGCGCACCGATGGGCCGCCAGGCTCCTTTTCATCCCTTGTCGTGCTGGAACCACAGCCAGGCTCGCTCAGCTCTAGGGCAGGGCTGAGGGTATCTTGTATTTGAATCCAGCCCACAGGATGATTGTACTTCCTACTTGTGAAGTTGTAAACGGGATGAAGTTGGCAAAGGCTGAAACAGCACTTCCTCTGTGACCCAGTTAAAAAAAAAAAAACAAACCCTCAATCGGGGTGCCTGGCTGGCTCATTCCATAGAGCATGTGACTCTTGATCTTGGGGTTGTGAGTTCGAGCCCCATGTTGGATGTAGAGATTACTTTATTTATTTATTTATTTATTTTTAACGTTTATTTATTTTTGAGACAGAGACAGAGCATGAACGGGGGAGGGGCAGAGAGAGAGAGGGAGACACAGAATCCGAAGCAGGCTCCAGGCTCTGAGCCATCAGCCCAGAGCCCGACGCGGGGCTCCAACTCACGGACCATGAGATCGTGACCTGAGCTGAAGTCGGAGGCTTAACCGACTGAGCCACCCAGGCGCCCCTGTAGAGATTACTTTAAATTAATAAAAATCTTATGGGGCGCCTGGGTGGCTCAGTTGGTTAAACGTCTGGCTTTGGCTCAGGGCATGATCTCATGGTTCGTGAGTTCGAGCCCCATGTCAGGCTCTGTGCTGACAGCTCAGAGCCTGGAGCCTGCTTCAGATTCTGTGTCCCTCTTTCTCTGCCTCTCCCCTGCTCACACTGTCTCTCTCTGTCTCTCAAAAATAAATAAACGTTAAAAAAATTGTTTTTTTTTTAAATTAATAAAAATCTTAAAAAAATAAAGAACCCTAAATGCTTTAAAATGTTTTACTGGTTAGTAATCTATGAGACATACAGTCATAGAACATATTCCTTTCTCTTTGGGATTTTCTTTGTAGCTTTTGTATCCCTGTGATTGCTCATCTCATTTTAGGCTAAAAGTGAGCTTGCAAATACAACTCACACCATTAGGATTAGTTCCTCTGAGGGAGTCATTAGAAGAGGACTGTGGAGGTGGAAAGATACCAGCTCCACCCCTCATATTATAGAAGGAACTGAGTCCTGGGGAGAAATTATGTGCCTCTGCATGGGCCTGGGCCCCCAGAGCAGGTAGGAGAGGAGTTTTTTGAGTTTCTGAGTTTTTTCCTGTCCTATGTTAGCACCCTTCCAGTCAGCAGAACATTATGCTCAGATAGGTTGGTAGTCGGCCTCAGTTTGGGGTAGTAGAGTTTGTCTCAGTTTTGGGGATCTACTTTCAAAGATTTTTAACTGGGGATGTGAGACTATGTCAGGGTTTATAGCCCACTGTCACTGTAAACTAGAAACTCTGTTTCACATTCTCACCAAAGTACTACTTAAAAACATCAACAACAGAGTGTAAGCACATTGTCGAGTTCATTGCCTTAAAAAGGAAAAAAAAAAAGCCTTGAAATTTCCTATCTGACTGATGGAAGAGACCTTGAAGTCAGCGCATTAGACTTTTTCATTTTTGTTCCAGTTTTCTCCTGGCAGATAGAAGAATTTAATAAGAAGGGAACCCATGGTTCCAAAACAAATAGGGTCTAAGTCCAAGACATCTAAAGCTTGCGTGGAATCCCTCCGGCATTTATCCCACTGGGCCCCAGGGAAGGGAGGAGACAAAAGTCCACATCCCTGTCGTAGTCAGAGTTGGTTCAATTAAAGGTGAAACTGTCTGTCACACTATTTATAGCAAGTTTGTAGCTTGATGGAAAAAACAAAAGACCATAGGTTGTGAAGCCTGGCCTTTATTCACAGATAGTAAGGACTATTTTGTTTTATTTATTTATTTATTTTCAACATTTATTTATTTTTGGGACAGAGAGAGACAGAGCATGAATGGGGGAGGGGCAGAGAGAGAGGGAGACACCGAATCCCAAGTAGGCTCTGCAGGTGACAGGGCAGAGCCCGACGTAGGGCTCAAACTCACTAATCATGAGATCGTGACCTGAGCTGAAACCAAGAGTTGGATGCTCAACTGACTGAGCCACGCAGGTGCCCCAAGAAAGCACTTAATTTTAGGCAGATACAGAAGGGCTTCATGATAAAATACTGTCATAGAACGTAAAATGTTTTTCATTTTAAATACTTCCAAGTTGGAGTTTCATTGGCATTTCTAAGGAATTCCAATCAGGTATGATATTAATAGAGCTTCCCATATAATCTTGTTAACTTTTGTTGAATTTTTGGTTTATAGTTACATATTATCATTTATTCTAACATCCATTCCTCCATGACTTTTGAATTAAGGGGCCATTTTTTTTTGTTTTAAAGATGTAAATTCTTTGTTTTTTGTTTTTTTTTGTTTCTCTTTTACAAGTGACTGCTGCTATAACTTGTATTTGCATAATATAATAAAGAAGGAAGGTGTGAGTCAGGTGTGCTAAGGTGTGTGAAGAACCATTGCTACATGACATGTTTGACTGTGAGATACATTCATCAAAGTCAAGTTGCCGTCTTGGGGACTCCACTTAAAAATTTGTCTCTGATTTGGGTCTCCCTAGCTTGTGTAGAAAACACACCCACCGACTTGCCTTTTTAGTACTTGTAGAGAAGATGGCACAAAACCAAATGAGTGTAACTAGTTTTCCCTTCTGTTTTGTTAGCCTCATTTACCGTAAGGCATTTTATCCAGAAATGTCTAACCCAAATAGAAGCATTAACGTTGGGATAGTGATTTCCTAAAAGTTTTTGGAATACAGAGAAAATTTTTAGGTAGCATTCTTTTACTCGATATTTAGGAAAATGTGCATTAGTAAAATGAGTGGTTTGCTCCAATAGGATAGTTTTGCTGCTAACTGAAATAACACCCTGACTTTAGAGGTATGTTACCTTCAACCCATTAAATAAACCCATCAAAATAAAATATCTGCATTTTTGGAGGGGGACTTTGGTGGATCGATAGCCCTCATATTTAGGGCATGCCCAATTCCTGGAAAAGGTAGGTAATGTAAATCAAAGTAATGCAAGTCAAGTGTGATTTTTTTTTTTTTTCCGTAAAACCAATGTGAAAATGAGGGCTTCCATTCTTGACCCAATGACCTTGGACCAGTGTGTGTGTGTGTGTGTGTGTGTGTGTGTGTGTGTGTGTGTGTGTGT
>NW_024412401.1:8333757-8412640 GCF_014898765.1 Herpailurus yagouaroundi | reverse complement strand
TGTGTGTGTGTGTGTGTGTGTGTGTGTGTGTGTGTGTGTGTGTGTGTAAAACAAATGAGCCAAGCAGCATGTTTAATCAGCTGTAAATGATATATTTCTGATCCTGTTGGATTGTCTTTAATATGCATAACTCATTTTAATACAGCAGCCTAATAGTAGCAAGTTGCATGAAACTGTTTAGTGTACATTAACACATTCTTGCATGTTTCTTAACCAAAGGTGATTTGTGCGTTAATTTTAATGCAGCAGTTCAGAATTTGAAATTATACCATCAAGCTAATAAAATGCAGGATGGCTTCTAGGAAGGGAGATTTGATGTGAATCTTTGTAAAAATTTGTAAAGACATAGTTCTATGTGATGTGCCTTTTTTTAAAGGTAGATTATTGAGAGAGATCTGTTTGGCTGCCCTCTTTCACATTATAAAAACTTACTGTAGAAAGCATAGCCGTTACCAATCAAGTGGTTGGCATTTCTGCTGTGTTTGAATTTCTGCTTTCTAGACTGCTTTCCCATCAGCACAAATAACTTCACCTTGAGCCTTTAAGTTGTATAAATCATACCGACCTTTAAAATGCGTGAATCAACTCTTAAGGCAATGGGTTTTTCATTCTTTTTGTTCCTTTTCTCTTGCCATTGCTTCATAATGTCAAGTAGCCTCAAAGCTTTTGCCTTGATGAGTGGCCATTATAATAGGCTTATAGTCCTTTGGTGAATTCATAGAATCAAGTTATTCTAGGTCAGCCACAAGATTAGATATTGACTTATGACAATAAAGTCCTCCATTGACTGCAACACTATTCTTTGCACCTATCAGCCATTTAAAAATATTCAACAACTCTGGATGGATTTAGAGTAGAAATGTTTAGAACGTTTTCTTGTAAGTGAGTATGTTTATTTTCATAGTTGTTGCCTTTCAAAATCAACTTACAAGCTGTGGGGAGAAAAATGGCTCTCAATATATTAAAGTTCTAGGACACTTATTTGGGCTGCTTTTTTCTCTTTTTTGGTCAAAGTGCTTGTAGGGCGCTATCTTCTTTAGCAAACAACTAGATCAGAGAGGAGACTGTACGTAGAATGATTTCAAATCAGGATAGCATGGAAGCTAAGACGTGCTGCTCAAGTTCTTTGCTGAATGAAGGCAAAAGCTGTGAGGGTGGACTTACAGCATATGGGTGAGAGGAGATTCATGTATACGAGCAGACTGACAAGATCGGCGAGGTCCATTTATAAGCAATGACTTGAAAAGTAATTGGCTTAGTGTGATAAATATTACTCGTGGGTCAGCTAGTCATTGAAAATGAAAGTACTCACAGCTGCGTTCCGACATTAATATCTACCCGAACCTAATTGTTGAGGTGTTCTAGTCTTCTAAATTTAGCTACCCATTTACATTATAACAGATGCAAGCTCCTTACCACTCCTCCAAACCCCCTCCCCCAGTTTACTCAACGCATTTATTTAAGTAGGTTATTATAAAAGTTTCTGTGTGGTCTTGAGTTGAAGTTACCAAAGAATCTTTTGTTTCAAATCAGTCCAATAATTAAAGAGTTATAGAAATAATGTCAAGGTCCTCAGAAATGATATATTGCAAGTTTAGGAGCCAAGAGACAGAAAAAGATACTCCCAGCCAACACTTGCAAATCAGAAGCAGCTGCAGAAAGGTCAGAGTCCCTGTGTGTCAAGGGGCTGGTTATTTTATCATCAGTTAAAGGAATCGACTTTATTCCATGTCTCTAGGCATTTGACACTTCTATTGGGCATCATCTCTAGCCTTCTAGGAACAGACATCAAGAGGGTGGTACAATAAATTCTACTTATACAACGACTAGAAAGTACGGTAGTAATTGCAGGTTGCACAATAATTATTTATGGATTATGCTTCATTGTTGTACATGGCCAGGCTTTGAGTCCATTACGGTTAAGCAGCCCGCAGCTACTTTGCTCTTTGAGTTTATTAGCACAGTTAGGTTTTTTTGTTGTTGTCTTTTTCTTTTTTCTTTTTTTAGGATTATGGTTTTCATAGCAGTGATATTACGGGGTTATTCTGTTCTTGAATTTTCTTATGGGAAAAGTTTTGTATTATCTGGTGGATTAGGCTTGAATTTTAGACCCAGTCCTACTTCTTGCCAACCAATGAAAAGCAACTGTTGGTCAGCCTCTGATGTTTAGAAAGTTCCTTCGATGACCACATCCATGTTATCCTGGCAGGGACTGCTTGAGCAGTAAACAGACATACCTTTTGTGTTATTATCACATTAAGACTCATAAGCTTACTCACGGGGCGTCTGGGTGGTTTGTCATTTGAGCGTCCAACTTCAGCTCAGGTCATGACCTTGTGATTCATGCAACCCCACATCGGGCTTGCTGCTGTCAGGCGGAGCCCGCTTTGGAGTCTCTGTCCCCCACTCTCTCTGCTCCTCCCCTGCTCGTGCTCTCTTTCAAAGATAAACATTAAAAAAAAAAAAAAAAGAATCATAAGCTTACTCTTGAGCATTTTGTTTTGTTGCTCTGTGCTTTTATTTTTCTTTCAAATACAGTTGGTGAAACTGAATGGTATACCAATCCTTGTATTATTAAAATAGTGTTAGAAAATTTGGGGGGTTCATTGTACACAATCCTTCAGTCCTTTCAAAAATAATGCTGTTTCGGGGCGCCTGGGTGGCGCAGTCGGTTGAGCGTCCGACTTCAGCCAGGTCACGATCTCGCGGTCCGTGAGTTCGAGCCCCGCGTCAGGCTCTGGGCTGATGGCTCAGAGTCTGGAGCCTGTTTCCGATTCTGTGTCTCCCTCTCTCTCTGCCCCTCCCCTGTTCATGCTCTGTCTCTCTCTGTCCCAAAACTAAATAAATGTCGAAAAAAAAAATAATGCTGTTTTATAAAATGGTGTAGTTTGTGGGATGAAGGAAGTAACTTACCCGGTTGGCGGAGGGAATAATAGCCATGTAACTGAAGCAATGAAAAATTATGCACACAAAGCAAGCCATTCTGCTTGGACTCGGGTGAGTGTGTGAGTTAATCTCTGGGGCAGTAGTTCTCACAGCTGGGCAGGCATCAGAATTGCCTGAAAGGTTTGGGGTATCAGATCACTGCGGCCTACCTACCTACCCCAGAGGTTCTGATGCAAGAGGTCTAGGGTAGAGACTGAGAACTGGCACTTCTAAGTTTCCCAGCTGATGCTCATTGCCGATCCAGAGACTACTGCTCTAGTGTAATTAAACTAATGGAGTCTTAGCTAAGAATTTGCGTGTGTGTGTGTGTGTGTGTGTGTGTGTGTGTGTTGAGTGAGTAACACCACAGAAAATGGAAAGAATTGCAGATGAAGCTTGTTAGTGAGGGGGACTGACTTTTAATAGACTAGGAGAAGATCGAATTGTAATTCAATGGCTGAACTAATATTAAGGAAATGATATGGTTTAGAACCCAATATATTTCTAAATTGGTTTACTTAGTATTTTTTTATAGCTTCTGAAAACTTTTTTTCTTTTAACAGAAAACATACATGTGCTTTCTATATGGTTAGTGAAAAACCATAGATGTTTGTTCTGTCCAGAATATTCAACCACTGCTGCTAGATGGGGCACTTGTATTCATTTAATGTTACTACCTGGGGATAGGTGGGGAAGGGGGCTTAAGTTTAAATTTTTAATTGGGCCCCAGAATACTTTACAGGTTTTTTTTTTTTTTTTTTTTTTTTTTTTTGAGGATGAGTCCTTATTTTAGTCATGGTTGCATTTTTAGTCCTGGTGTGCAATGAGTGCAATGCTCATGGAAGGAGTAAATGAATGGCTGGCAACACACTTATTGGAAGTAATTAGGTAGTGATGCTGGGAATCACAGATTAACCTTCCCCAGAAAAATCCCTTGGTGACTTGAAAAACTTGCTTGCTAGTTTATTAATATAGTTTTTGTTACCTGGATAAATTGAAGGCAAATGAAAATTCTAATAGAGTTAAATAATATTGGGGTTTTTAATATCAAAACAAATCTCTAGAAGCATACGTTTTGGTAGCCATAACACATTATCTAAATTAAGCTGGGATTAAAGGCATAGAGTGAGGACAGAAATGTTAAATTAAAATGGGAAGTCTGAGTAAATCATATTTGTCAAAGAATTAAGAAACTTCCCAAATTTTAGATCATTAATTTTATCTTAATAGTTTAGCAGAATCGTGTCATTGATCTTTTTTTCGAGGTCTGTGTGTGTGTTATTGGTGATCGTGCGTAATATCCATATCCCGCAAGATTCCTATACCCATAAAATGGTGGGAGGTGTTCTTGAGGGCAGGGACTATGTTTTTAATATGTCTAACACCTACCTCTTGGTTAGTCAGAAATCTTGGCTAAATGGCATTTTTCTTTGACTCCTTTTAGTGGAAGTGTGTGTAACTGTTGGCAAAATAGTCATGAGTTAAGACTAATGTTTGGTAGGAATTTAGCTTTTACAAAATGATTTTCTCATCACATACCTAAAATACTACACTGGATATGCACAGTGATGCTTTTTGTTATTTTAGGGATAGAAGAATCTAGGGTAGAAAGAAGTTGTTGTATAACATGCCTAAAGTTAGTTACTCTAGCTAGGAAATGTCAGAGCCAGGCAGAGAACACAGATTTGCTAGCTCTAAATCTGGGTTTTCTACAAAATTCAACTATTAACGTATTGTGGGGTTTTTTTTCCCCCAGAGGAAAAGGTGTATGGTATACACAAGGGAAACCTTGATCTCAGTTCTCCTTGACTTAAATATTTCAAATTCTAGGAAGCTTGCTCTTCTCTGAATTTCTCTTAACTTCATTCAGCATCATTTTTTTATTATAGTAAGAGTTTTTCTTTTTTGTGGAAAAACGGGAAGACACAAATCAACATAAAGAAGAAAACAGCTTTTCATCCAAGCATCCAGCAGAGAGTGCTGGGCATAGAAGCCATTAATAAATATCTATTGATTGAATGCCAGGAATTAGCTCCCTGACCTCTGGGTAAATTGCTTAAGTTGTCATATTCCATCTGTAAAAAAGGGGTGGCTGGCAGGGTTCTTAGGCTACTTATTTCCTTATGTTATGGATTTATGTGACATCAGTGATCTTTCAGGGACTTGGTGAAAGGTGTTAAATAAATCATACCTTTATTATTATCTCTGAGGAAGAAATTATTTGAAATTTGCTGTCTTTAAGTATCTTACTGCTCTTTGTCATCAGAAGGAAAGAAAGGGATTTATTTGCAGTGTATGACACGTGTTTATTTGGAGGGGTGGGAGTATGCATGAGGGCAATTGCATTTATTTATAAACAAATCATTGTTATAAAATATTAAAAACGTCTTCCTGTGATATCTCAAGTTCTGTTGTTTAGTGTCTACCCTTCCTGACCCCAAATTATGGTCAGACGGACTTAAGAGTTTATCTCTCAGCATTTCTTCATGAAAATAGAACAACACGGAAAAGGAATTAATAGAGTAGAAAAAGCTTGATTTCTTGGTAGTCTTTCTGGTTGACTGTGTTTATTGTATGGGCATGATATGGGCATATGTGTATTAATTCACATGATTTACTTAGTTCTTAGTTTAGGTGCTATCCGAATTAGGCATTATTGTTCAAAAAATTTGACCATTTGGAAGAGAAACCAAATTAGATAGTGGGGTTTCAACATCTGATATGACAGCACATGAGGAGAACGACTTTTATGAAACACAGATGTACCTGTTGTCCCATGATAAATTTAAATAAACCAGGCTTTTCTCCAGATGGGATTACAATGCTTCCAAAATATTTACAAGCATGATAAGCAACTTTTCTTTTTCCTATTGTTTTAGCACTATTTTACATTTCCCAAATCTTCTTATAGCTGAGTTAGTATTTCCATTCTGTAGGTGGTATATTTACATGGAGAAAAATACATTCATCCATTTAATTAAATCCCTGGTTGGAATGGGTTAGGACTGGTGGCTGGACATTCAAGCCAGTAAACAAAAAAGTACTCTGGAAAAATAAATTGCTGGTTTACTCTTTGTAAACTTCGTTCTTCTTTTTATATGAACGAATTAAGCTATAATAGAAGTCCACAAAAAAATTAATGGAAAATCTCTTAGCAAAATTCACATTTCTCTTAATATTTAATATTTAAGAAATCTAGGATTAATTTTAAAAGTGTGATATTAATGATTTTAATGTGTAATTTTCCATGCGAGCTTCATTAGTTTCATAATCGGAGTGGTTCCCTCTGAAGGTTGTCTTGGGACTTAACTCACCTTCATTCAATTTTATAACTGATCTTTTGGAACTGACTTAGTGAAAGTTACTATGATCACACTATCAGAGGAGGGATTTTTCTTCTGATTTACACTGAACGAGTGAACATTAGCCAGCTCTTCAAGTTAGGGTCTTAATTATTCTCTTGTTTGACCTTTGCCTGTAACATTTGGTTTGAGTTGTGTTTTTCCCTTTGACTTTAAGATTCAACCACTGGCAGGAGACTTATTTAATCTTTCTATTGAGCTGTTTCATCTCCTTGAACAGGGCATAAACCTATTCATCCATCTATCTTTCATATGGGCTGTTCTGGAATACTATTAAGATTGAGTGCATTGTCGGGGCGCCTGTGTGGCTCAGTCGGTTGAGCGTCCGACTTCGGCTCAGGTCATGATCTCACGGTTTGTGAGTTTGAGCCCCGCGTCGGGCTCTGTGCTGACAGCTCAGAGCCTGGAGCCTGCTTCGGATTCTGTGTCTTGCTCTCTCTCTGCCCCTCCCCTGCTCATGCTCGATCTCTCTCTGTCTGAAAAAAAAAAAAAGATTGAGTGCATTGTGGCAGGGTGCATTCCATTTAAAAAGCAATGTAATAGGTTTTGCTGTGATTAAGAACAAGAGTGTTACAAGTGCAATATATAGCAAAATCATAACAAGGGCTTTTTACATAATGTGCTATTCCTAATGTGCAAACAGTTGATTTAATTTTTTACTGTAGCTTTTTAAGAGCATGGTGTTTCTCATCGATGCTGCCAGTATGTCCTGATGTTTCATTCCTTAATACCTGAGTTGATATGCTATCATAACTACATTATACCAAGTTCTTGAGGAATCACATTTCTGGTTTGATTTATACATGTAAAACAGGGTCTTACTCAGTGGGTTTAATCTAACTTCAAAATTGGAGTGGAAGCAAGAAGATGAAAATCTAATCTATAGGATTATTATTATTCTTTGGTATGAGGCAGCGTCTGTGAAAGAAATTAAATATTCACTTATTTATTGGTCTAATAAAAAATAAAATTCTCCTTTAAGAAAAAGTTTTTACCAAGAAACAATTTTTAAAAGTCTATGTGATTCCAGATCTTTTTATTGTTCTTTTGTCTTTTTTTTAATTAAAAAAAAAAAAACCTTTTTTTAAACATTTATTTATTTTTGAGAGACAGAGAGAGGCAGAGTATGAGCAGGGGAGGGGCAGAGAGAGAGGGAGACACAGAATTCGAAGCAGGCTGCAGATTCTGAGCCCGACGCGGGGCCCGAACTCACAAACCGTGAGATCATGACCTGAGCCGAAGTCGGACGCTCAACCGACTGAGCCACCCAGGCGCCCTGTTTGTTTTGTCTTAATTTCCCGGTTGTGTTATAGCAGATGAGGTGTTTAACCCATAGATGTTTTATGTTTAAACAATGATACTTAAAAGGAAAATGGATTTGCTTTCAGGTTCAGATAGAATAGTACATATGATTTGTCATTGGAATAATAGAATATTAGATATAGAGGCCACCTCTGAAGTGTGATAGTTACTTACATGACCGAGGAGGTCTGGAGTGAGTGGTTAAAGGGATTCTCCAAAGGTCCTATGGTGAGTTTGTGGTAGAAATGGAGCCAGAATCATGTCCCCCGATTCCTTGCTGATTTTTCGTTTACTACAACCACAGGACTCAAATTCAGATTACATTTGTATTTTCTCCTTGTTTGTTTTATTGCAGTATTTCTGTGTTGCTGTTCTGTAATATGTAACCTTGGAAGCTTTACTTGCTGCCTTTTCACAATCTGTGCTTAACTAGAGCTTTATGAGTTTGAAAGTGGGCAGACAGTGTGGACCGACTGCTAGTAGTTTTAGCGGTGGATTGAGTTGAAAGAATTCCAAAAGAATATTTTTTCATTTATCCCTGTCAGGAATCTGTAAGGCCAAAAATAAAACCAGATCTAAGAACGTTTAATTAAACTGATTGTAAATATGTATATTTAAATTATTTTGTGAGTGTGTGTGTGGGGGGGGGGGGTGGATTTTTGTGAAAGTCCAAAATAAGTTCTGTAATTGCTTATAGTTTATATTTGATTGCTGCTAGATAACTGGATGATTTCTAGTTTCCAGAAAGCGTCTAAAGCTTTATAGGGATTATCTCATTTTTGCCTTTAGCATGGATGATCTCTTAAAGCTTAAGGGGCTGTATGATGTAGGTAATAGCATTAGCTCCATTTTTATAACTGAGAGAACAGAATGTATTGTGTGACTGTCCAAGGTGCAGTCCGAACCAAGGGGTTCTTAAAAGCTCTGCTCTTGACCACTAAGCTCTGCCTCCACATTACACGTAATTTCCTCTGCCACAAAATGCTGCCTCTTGGTAAAGTTTCCAAGAGGTCCTAGATTTAAATTAGTAAACACTTTTATGACTCATACAATAAGCTTCAGCCATATACTTGAGAAGTTTCACGCTTAACGTTTGGAGTCCGGTGGCAGTTTTAACCTTGCGCCTTCTTTTCCCTCCTCTTTCTTCGTACTTCGTCTCATTTTTCTGCGCTTCCCATTCTCCTTGGTTTACTTGGAACAAGGGTCAGTGTGCCTTGTGCATTATTGGGATACCTTCATTTCTCTTCTCAAATGTAAGTGACTCTCTGTTACTCCCAAATGAGATTAAAGCTGCTAGTCATTGACTCCCATGTTCTTTGCCAATATCCAATGTTTTTTTGTTGGTTTTTTTTTTTTAATTTTTTTTCAACGTTTATTTATTTTTGGGACAGAGAGAGACAGAGCATGAACGGGGGAGGGGCAGAGAGAGAGGGAGACACAGAATCGGAAACGGGCTCCAGGCTCTGAGCCATCAGCCCAGAGCCCGACGCAGGGCTCGAACCCACGGACCGCGAGATGGTGACCTGGCTGAAGTCGGACGCTTAACCGACTGCGCCACCCAGGCGCCCCTATCCAATGTTTTTACTTTCCTCTTAGGAAATGTGTTTATTTGGTATCTCAAGATGGAAAGGAACTGGGAAGAAATACCTAATTCAGTTACCCATCTAGTGGCGTGTTTCTCATGCACTCCAGTTTAAACTGATGAAAATCTTCTCCCATAAGCTTTTTCTAGAGTCATTCCTACTCATTACAATTTTCTTCTCTTCCTCTTATGGGGCACTATCATACCTTCTTTCTTAAAACAGACCAAGATTGGGGCACCTGGGTAGCTCAGTCGGTTAAGTGTCTGGCTCTTGATTTTAGCTCAAGTCATGGTCTCATAGTTCATGACTTTGAGCCCCATGTCAAGGGATTCTCTCTCCCCCTCTCTCTGCCCCACCCGGGCTTGTGGGTGCTCTCTCTCTCTCTTCCTCTCTCTGTCTCAAAACAAATAAAATAAATAAACTTTAAAAATTTAAAAAACATATTAAAAAAATAAGCCAAGATTAAACCAATGACTGGCTGTCTCTGCTTCTCCCTGGTTTGTCTCCTAAGCTTTTCAGTTTGTGAGTCCTTACCTGTAATACTGGCCATGAACCGCTTTTGTGTTAGTTGTGATTTCTCTTTCATTTATATTTGTACTGTTTCCTCCTACTAAGTAATTCCTGGATTTCAGAGACCATGAGAGGTACCATGCAATTAGCATTGCATTTGTTAATCAGAAGGTATTTTGTAAAACTTGACCTGTAAGGACGAGTAGAAACCATTTTTCTCCTGTTACTGTTTCTTTCTGTTTAGCCCAGAGACATGTTAGAGCTACAAATCAAGCTGAGAAATCAATGTAGCTCACTTGTATAATCAGGGTGGACAGAAAATAGTAGGTCACTACTATGTTTAATAGGAGCAAGCAGAAAAAATCATACTCTGTAAAAGTAGATTTTTTTTAATCCCTGTAATTTCCTGAATGATAAGGCTGCTAGCAGCATCTTTTATTATAGTGTTGTTTTTTTTAATGTTTATTTATTTTGGGGGGGGGAGAGAGAGAGAGAGAGAGAGAGAGAGAGAGAGAGAGAGTGTGTGTGTGTGTGTGTGTGTGTGTGTGTGTGTGTGTGTATGTACAAGCAGGGAGGAGCAGAGAGAGGGAGACAGACAATACCAAGCAGGCTCTGCGCTGTCAGCACAGAGCCCAATGCGAGGCTTGAAGTCACGAACTATGAGATCATGAACTGAGCCGAAATCAAGAGTCGGACGTTCAGCCAACTAAGCCACCCAGGCACCCCTCTGTAAATGCAGATCTACTTTAATGATACAGGTTAATTTTTATAATGTACTTTTGAACGGTAGTATCAGATTTTATTTTAGCAGTGAGTTACTTTTTTTTTTTTTTTTTTGTCTCACAGAATCTAAAGGGACCCTACTACTGTACCTAAAACTCAGTATCGATCCTTAGGCTACTTAAATTTTCATTGTTGGGGCAAACACCTCATTGCTTTGGTAAAAGCAATATATACTACAAGACTGTAGGGTTCCTGGAACCTACATTCGAAAACCCTTGCTTTAGAAGGGTAGCGATGCAAGATTTTCCCTGGTTTATTTGAAAGGATTGGAAGATTGTCAGGGAAAACAGGAACCGCATTCCTGGATGCACAGTGTGTAAACAGTTGCCATCATATGAGCTTCACCCATATTCTGTCTTCATTTGTAATATCTAATGGAGCTTAAATCAATCAAGATACTTAGGATAGGCTAGCTCTGTGCCGAATGCTTCACAGGAAAACAAAGTAGAATCCACAAGATGCTGAACAGAAATCTTGACCTTAAGTTTTCCTCTGAAGTTACGACAGTTTTGATTCCTTCCCTGGAAGCATTTGTTTTTACTACTGAAGGGGGAAAAGCAAAAATTAACTAGCCAAGTATTGATTTAGCAAGTATTGAAAATGGAATTGTATGCTGTACAGGAAAAGATGGGGGCAACACATTTAAAAGTGGCCCTTGGGGCACCTGAGTGGCTCAGTTGGTTAAGCGGCCGACTTCAGCTCAGGTCATGATCTCGCGGTCCGTGAGTTCGAGCCCCGCGTCGGGCTCTGTGCTGACAGCTCAGAGCCTGGAGCCTGTTTCAGATTCTGTGTCTCCCTCTCTCCCTGACCCTCCCCTGTTCATGCTCTGTCTCTCCCTGTCTCAAAAATAAATAAAATGTTAAAAAAAAAATTAAAAAAAAAAAATAAAAGTGGCCCTTGTAAACTGTGTACTTATTAAAAGAAAATTTATGGTTTCAGTTGAAAAATATGCCTTCAAAATGAGTATATATGTGTCTGAGAAACTTGTCACTGATGTGTTACAATATTTTGAATCATGTCACCCTTCTTTCTTCCCTTCTTTCCTGACTCATGTAATATTTTCCCTTGTAGCACTGTTTTCCTCTCCTGGAGTAGACAGCTTTTCATTTATGATCTTTTTTATCCCCCCCCTCAAATTGCATTCACAATCCACTACTTTTTATGGTTGGTGTTCCTCAGTCCAGACGGTTCCTTCTGTACTGTGTTTAAGAACTCTGAGGTTTCAAGGAACAGACTTAAGAAAATACGTAGATCATTTAAGATTAGGTTATAGAAATCCCAAGCATGGGGAACCTTTGAAATGGGGAACCTATGAAACCTTCATAATGAAGAATCACAATGGAGATTTTACAAGCAGACGTGTTGCTTTCTTGGGAGTTGGCAGCATTGGGAGAATTTTAAGATTTGAGAAATGAGGTTGTGAAATCGTAATAGCCAAACCTATGAGGGCGTTAAATGGTGAATTCAGGATAGAAGAGAAGTCCAAGTAGGCCTTCAGGAGTTCAGGAAGGAGGAAGTGTCTTCCCCTCAGAGAGAAAATCCAGGGAAGGGGCTGAGGAACCATAGGGACTAATGTAAGGACAGGCTTTCCTTAAGCTGTGTTCACATCTTCTTCGGTAAGCAACATAAATAGCAGGTTTTTCCTGCCTATCCAACACGTGCTCCTTTTCTTCTTTCAGGTCGCAACCTAAAGGTCACCTCGTCAGAGAGGGGAAACTAATCTGAAATAAAGAGGAGCTTTCCTTCTCCCTCCCATCAGCCTGCTTGACTTCCACCACAGTGCTTGTTACTCAACACTTTCTCAGTATTTTCTTGCATACGTGTTCTCTTTCCTCCTTGCCCAACAACCTGCCTCCTGTCAGTGGATATAAGTTTAATACGTGCAGAGGTCATGTCCATTGTGGTCATTACTCTGTCTTGTCTCCAGCACGGCATCTGTACTCCGAGGACGGTGTCTCTGGCTAGAGTGTCACCTGCCTGAGAGCAAGAATTCTACCATATCTGTGTAGTCCTGTGATTGTATAGTGCCTGTTAGGTGGAATTAATTAGGCTAATATTACTGAGAAAAAAATGAACTGTGAATGAGAAAATCAGATAATTTTACAAACAAAGACATTGAGTTTCTTTTTTTCCCTTTCAATAAAAAGCAGCACCAGGCTTAGTGAGAGCTGGGCCAAGTGTAAAACGTGGGGTAAAACTCGGTAAGACTTTGATGCCAGAGGCTGTCCCAGGGTTGTTTACTTTTGTTACATGCAGAAGTCACGAGGTGATTATTTTAGGAAATGGGATTCTTGAATAGCTCTTTATATATTTGGTTAAATAATAAAAGCCGTAAAGGGGAAACGGTGTCTCTGATGGCCAGCTTTTTGATGCAGTAATACATACTGAAATGAAGCTATTTTCTGCCAAATATTGAGAGGTTTCTTCGTTGCTTTTCTAGAGGATCCTTTTCCATGTAGCTCACGTCGCTTTTCTGGATGCATCTTCTGAAGTATGGTATTCCGAAAGACAGTGTGCCCAAGGTTTAACTTTAATATTTTGCCCAAGGTTTAACTTTCTCATCCTTGAGAAAGAAATCTGAAGCTCTTGCCATTTGAATAATTCTCAGTGAAGGAATTAAGTTTGTCCTCGGTTGAACTTTCTCTGAAAATCTACTTTTGCTATTTCCTATCACATTCGCCTGGAAATACATTTCCCCTCGGCCAGTTTTTGAAGCACTGTTGTATACTGAGTCATCATGAGGCAACTTGGGGCAAGTTAGCAGAAGTGCCGTCGATTTTAGTGAAAGGTGAAGCTTGAATATTTGTATTTAGTATTTCCTAACAATTCATAATGTTGTCTAGTTTGGGGCCACGTTTGTATTTTGTTGGCTCATTTGTTATGACCTGCCTTGAAGAAATGATTATGAAGGCGGTCTTGTTTTAGCATCATGGTTTTGTTCTCCCAAGGTGAAATGGATTGACCTCACCTCCGCTAGATGGGATTCACTAACAACTGTAATCTGTAACTGCTCTGAAAGCTAAAAATGTGCATGTGTTAAAAAAAAAAATCCTCCCCCCTTTTTACCCTCTGGAGAGAGAGGCTAGGGATATTCTCAGTCTATAAGTAAAGATTCCAAGTTACTCACGAAGGAAGTCATGTTTATGTTTATCATTAAGGGTTTTTCAACATGGCCAATTTGGAATCTCGAACTCTTTTTCAAAATCTAGGACTTTCCTCTAACATGTCAAAATTAATGATCCCTCTTTTATATATGTAATCCATTTTTTGTCCCGCTGGGCTTTCTGAGTGTGTACAGTATGAGGTTCTCTATACAAGTATAAACTTTATCCATATTATCTGTTTTTTCTTCCTCATTTTCTGTGTTTCTGCTTATAGTGACTGCTCCATTTTGCTGTTTAACTTTCCTAATGCCCTCGCTCATACTTGGCTTGCCGTCCAGCCTTTCTTCTCAACTGCCAAGCTTGCTCCATCTATTCCTTTGAAGTTCATACTAAAGTTAATGTCCATTGACTCAACTCCATTTCAGAAATGATGAGCTGGGTTCAGAGATGAGAGGTGTCCGGAGACACAGCTGTAGCTTTGGGGAAGCATAGAATGAAATAGGGGTGAGAATGGAGCTTGATAGGAGTATATGTAAGTAGGGTTTGCTAATAGGATCAGTGAGAAGAGAGTTTGCAGCCAGAAGAGGGAAATGACCATTTGTGTTTTGGAGTATTGGCAGAAGGTTCTTCAGAGGAGATGGTGTCTGAGTTGGTCCTTGAGAGGTGAACCCTGAGGAAGTGGACAAGCGTTCCATGTCTGTCCGGTTAGCCAACGGTATCTAGCTTGTTTCATAAAACTTAGTGGAAGTTAATTGGACAGTTGTTCTCTTGCGTGGTCACGGTTCTTTATTGCATATAAAGCAATTAGGTTTTTAGAGTTGAATTTTTGAATTATAAACAACCACCACCACCACAAGATAAAAACCTTAACAATGGAACTCAAAAGTTGCCTGATGTTACCTTTAATCCCTTTTCAGGGAAATGAGGAAATGACCCAAAAGGGGGCAATATTTTTTGTTGTTTAGAAATACCTGTTTTGAAATGGGCTGAATAGAAACAATGGCGGGATCTTTTTGTGTGTGTTCCCGTGTGTGTGTGTGTGTGTGTGTGTGTGTGTGTGTGTGTGTGTATGCTTATAGAAACAAAAACAAGACTCAACACTTGATTTCAAAATGTCCTTTTCAAAATGTCACAAGTGTAAAGTGTCAAGGCTTGGCCATGTTCAGTGGCGGTGAGGTGCTCAGACTGCTAGATGCTAGCCATGAACTTCTAAATTCTCGCACAGGACAGTTCAGGGCAGAGACACCTGCCAGGCAGCACCCTGGTTTACTGTTCTTGGAGGCTCTGAAATGGCAGAACTAGAGCAGGGAGGGAAGGAATCCAAAATGCTCAAACCAGAAGGGACATTTGGCACAAAGCATTGGTAATGACCAGTCTATATATAGAGTTTGGTGGGTTTCCTTCCTGAAGGGCTCAGCACAGTAAATAAAGTAAAACCAATAATTATCAATGGCCAACTGAGCCATGTCCTTAACAAAAAGTATTCACATGGGCATAAATCATAGGGTCTAAGCCAACAGACTGGAGAGGAATCTATCAGCTGTTTTCCTAAGGATTAGGGGAAAAAAACTGTTGCCTAGTGATAGTTTTTAAAGCTTTAATTGAGGATCTGATGGATTTGTAAGAGCATCTTCTTTTCTTTCTTTTTCTTTTTCAGTGCCAAAAACATGGGATCTTTTAAATAATTAAACATATTTATTGAGTATGTATATGTATATGAACTTTATAATATAAGCACAAATCTATTCATGTAACAAACATTTATTTCCATGTACCAAGCACAGGTCTTTTCCCCTAAATGAAGCATATTAAAAATCTTAGGTAGTGAGTAAGATTTTGACTTAATTCTAGGCTAACCAAAACCTTTTTTCCCCTTCATGTGTTTGTCTTCCTTGTGTAGATTTTTTGCTCAACTTAGTTGATGGTCAGTGTATAGAGTCAGTCATACTACATATGTATATGGGTAATGTGCCTATTTTTGAGGAGCTGTTTTAGGAAAAAAACCCAGTTGCTCATTATTTACATGCATTTTGGGCTGTTCCTCTTCTGCATGAGTGTTGTATGTTGGTAGATGATGGTACATGTGATTACTTGGACAGAGAACATTTTCTTTGGTTCTTTTGTTTTTTAAATATTTTAAAATGTTTATTTAATTTTGAGAGAGAGCATGAGCAGGGGAGGGAGGGAGGGAGGGAGGGGGAGAGAGAGAGAGAGAGAGAGAGAGAGAGAGAGACGGAGGGAGACAGAGAATCCCAAGCAGGCTCTGCTGTCACTGCAGAGCTTGACATGGGGCTCGAACTCACGAACCATGAGATCATGACTGAGCCAAAAGCAAGAGTCGGCCACTTAACCAACTGAGCCACCCAGGCACCCCTGGACAGAGAACAGTTTGAAAATGTCTCCTAATTAGAGCCTTGGACTACATGAGCAGGGAAGTGTGGAAGGAGATCAGAGACATGCTATTTATGGCGATACAATGTTAGTTTCAAAATGACGATGAATATCTTCTGGCTCGATTTGTTAACTTAGTCTCTTGAAATTTGGTACTATCAGAATTAGAACCAGTTCCATGTTGAGCCCTCAGCTTTCAAGAGAAGACTCTTCTGTGGCAACACAGAACACTCAACAAACATTCGTTGAACACCCTTTACTTGGCTCACTGTTAGTGCCCAGAGTTACAGATATGAGTAATAGTGAGGTTGTTGACCTCAAGGGGCTCAGTCCAGTGGAGGAGTCTGAGAGGTGAGTGAATGTTATCTGCCAGTCTGATAAGTGCACCCACCTGATATGTGCGACAAGAGAGGCTTGGAAGCGGAACAAGGGAGGCATTCTGAAAGAGCTAACATCTGGGCTGGATTTTGACAGGAATAAGAGCTTCCAGTGATTTCTGCTGAGTTAATTTGCATGGTTTAAAGAATGGATGTTAATCCTCCCATTTTACCGTCACCTAAAAAAAATTGATGGCTTTCTGAAGCTGAATATCCCCTTTAATAACTTCTGAAACTTGATCTTTTATTACCTAGATCTTAAAATTATCTGATTCTCAAACAATGGAGATGAAGAATGAGTTTCAGGGTTTAGGACACTTAGATCTTATGAAGGTGACATCGTGGCCAGTGATTATGGGACAGGGATTCTTCTTTTTTTTCCCCCAATGTTTGTTTTTGAGAGAGGGAGGGAGAGAGAGAGAGAGAGAGAGACAGTGCAAGTGGGGGAGGGGCACACACACACACACACACACACACACACACACACACACACACAATCCAAAGCAGGCTCCAGGCTCTGAGCTGTCAGCACAGAGCCCAACGCGGGGCTGGAACTCATGCTGAAGTTGGACGCTAAACCACTGAGCTACCTCGGCTCCCCAGAACAGGGATTCTTAACGAAGAAGTGTTGCTGAGTGAAACACGGTCTCAAAGGTGGTCCTATTAATTTAACAATAATTGCTTTATGTCTAATGTACTACTATCCCTACTGGCTAAAAAGTTTCTTAGTTTTGCCTCCTGTTTCTTGTTAAGAAGTAGGTTAGAAACTGATGTTAATGCTTTAGGTTATAAGAGACTTGAATAAGTAAATTAACGAACTACTTCCCCTAGTTTGACTTTCTTCTGATTAGAACACTAAGTGTGTATTTGTATTGCTGCTGGTTTTCTCGCATGTTTAGTGTGTATAAAAAGTTTCTATTGTTTGCTTCTAATTAAGAACTCAGGGTGCTCTACACACGTTGTCCATTGTTCTTTATGAAAATATTGCATTTAAAAATAATTGAGGTATGCGTTGGTAAATAGTTTCTTATAAACCAGACTTTTACAGAATATTAATACATAACAGATCATTTCCTTTAGAGGGTGGGAAAAAAATCTAAAACTTTCAACTGGAAGATGGGCTCACTAACAGCTGTTTCCTATAATAGAAGCAATTTGCATGCAGAATAGAGAAAATGAATTATACAAAAGGGTGTATAGAGGAGCAGCTATAACTTCTCTGACATGTGCGGCAGCCCACAGAATAAACTTCCTTCACATGACATTGGCATGATTAATCCCAAGCAACCTGGACACTGAAAGTGCTGTTCTGAAAAGACTGCTTTGCCGTCTGGAAATGTCATGGGTGTAATACGAGTCTTCTCCTTGGCGTCGGGGGTGTGCTCAGTGCTTTTGGTGGCATATCCTCTCCCGAGGGTTCAGGATATTTGAATATTCATGACAGGTTGGCAGGTGGTTAGTAGATGCAGGACTGAAGCTACTCTGAGTTGTTGTGCATTTGCATTTTTTTTTTTTTTTTAAATCAGAGAAACTTGTAAGGTCAGGTGAGAGTCCTCACTCCTGATTTACTTCTGATGTCAGTTTGGGGAAATGTTCCTGAGGTGGGCTAAAGGAGACTTCCTAGTGTTCCAGTCCTATCTTCAGTGTACGTCTTCATAACCATATTTGTGCTTGGGGGAGGGTCTAACCAACTTTTATGTACATTATCATCATCGCCTAGAAGAAAAACGCCTTACACGTACGTTCCTACCCATGCTTACGGATAGGTAGATGGTCTTCTCTCTTTTAAAGGGAAAGGAAATGGAAACTGTCTAGAGAATTCTTAGTCCGGGTGCCATGGAGTTGCATCTTCTAAATCTAGGGGTCTCTCCTTGCTGCTTTCTTTCTGTTTTCATCTGAAAAGTTTCCATGCCAGTTGGCTATCTCATGGAGTAGATCACCTGCCTCACTTAAGCAACTTTTTGAGAACTTACACGGGCCAGGATCTGTGCCGTGTCTTTTATGTACGTCATCCTGTTTAATCCTCCCAGTGTTTGGAAGAAAACCCAAGGTTCAGAGAAGTGGAGTAACTTTCTAGAGGCAGCTTGGTCAGTCTGAGTTGGATCCCAGATTGGCACCCAGGTGTGCCTATGCCCTTGACACTTGGCACTCTCTGTTCCTGGGGTAAAGGTTTCCATCTTTGAGGACTGGAAGGAAATTACACATGATGTTCCAGAATACACTGTAGTACAACTCTGTGGGGTGTCCAACCTGTGATTCCAGCAATTAATGCTTTGGGAGGGTAAAAGGAGAAGAGAGGATAATATTTTGTGGTCTGGAAAGGTCACAGAATTTGTGATGACATTTGGATTTGAACTAAGAGAGGATCCTAATAGTGGTATCAAGGTGTGAGGGAAGGGATGGAAGGAGGACAGGGCACACTTGGGAAATGCTGGGCATATTTGCGGGGAATTGAAGGAAGCACAGGAGGATGGATGAGTGACAAAAGAGGAAGGCTGGAAAGGTAGGCTGGGGCCCTGCTGCGGGGGACTTGAGTTACCACACAGAGGACTGTGTCGCCTTGATGTTCAGCATGTCTGTGATTACTTCTTTGTGACACTATCAAATACAGCCTCAACTAGAATACTTTCAGATGGCTTGTGACTGATTTTGATTTGCTTAATTGACATTCTAGTGGTATGAATCCTAGTTACCTTCTTTAGGGTGTCTCTCATTTCCCAAGAGCTTGCCTAAAATAGTCTTGCCTAATTCATTTTGGGGGGAAATCGAAGAGGGTGACATGATGGACACGAATAACATTGGGAGACTCTGGACTTGGAATTTTCTGAGGAGGGAGGGTATCCTGCCACTTGTTGGCATAGAAATCGGGATGTCTCCAAGAAGTGAGGGGTTTGAGGGTGGAGTGATTTACAGAAGAGGTCTGACACAGACAGTACATTTGTCAGGGGACTTTCACGCTTTGGATCGTAGGAGCTCACCCCAATCTCCCTAAAGCTTCAGGGCAGGGTGAGAACACCTGAAATCAAGTCATTAATGATCACGGTTGACTGTGGTAAAATGTCCCCCATCAAGATTTGAACAAATAGCTTACCATATTTGCTTTACCTAGGAAAATTCTTATAGATTCTGAAAAAGAAATAGAGATCAGAAAGGCAGATGGGGACTTGGGAAAGGGCTGTGAAAATTGGGCATGATCTAGACAGGAGAATGGGGTTTTCTTTCTTTTAGTTTTGTTTTTTCAGAAGAAAGAAGAATGTCTTTTTGCCTTTTATTCTCCTCTCACCTATTTTTTCTTTTTAATGTTACAGTGTGCAAAGATCCACCTTACAAAGTAGAAGAATCTGGGTATGCTGGTTTCATTTTGCCAATTGAGGTTTATTTTAAAAACAAGGTATGTAATCTTTACCCATTAATCTTTCAGTAGAAGATCCGCCATTAGCCAAACAATGTTTAAAATAATTTTGATTCATAAATACGCCTATCACTAGATGATTTTAAAATAAAAGTTAAATTTGTCTTCTAGGAATTTTGGCTATTGTCACCCTTAATTATAGAGGAAGTGGCTAAAAAAGATAATTTCAGTTCTCTGAAGCCAGATTATATGAAATTCATTAAACTTTCTTTTTAAGAGAAGAATGATTACCATTTGAAAAAAGATTAATATATGTTTGTAAAGCAGAAAAGACATTATGGTTTTTCAGTGAAATGCTCTTTTTCTCATTTGCGTATTTCTAGAATTTTAGACACTTGCAAACAAAAATCTCTCATGTATCCTTAGCTGCCACGCACACATGACATACGTATACAACTATATCAACTTGATGTGTTATGGATTCTACTGGATTTAAAAGTATATATGTAGCACAATACAGACTATATAAAATTGGATAAGTTGCTCAACCTCTGTAGGCTTCACTTTCCTTAATTATAAAAGGGATAGGATAAGAGTATCTATCTCATAAGGATTGGATACAATATGTGTGCACAGAACATTTAGAATAATGCTTCAGTATATACATAAGCACCTAGTAAATGCTAATGATTACCTTTCTCAGTAACCCCACTGAAATATTCACATGGTTTTTTTTTTTTTAATCAAAATCAGAATTTGTTGAGATGTATTTATGTCCACTTATGTGATATGGCTTTACATTGATGTATTGATTGTTTTTTCCCCTCATTTCTAGTTGGATTTCCTTTAAAAAGCTTTTAGCTTTCTTTTGTTTTATTAAAAAAGTTGAGACATAATTTATATACCATAAAATTAATTTTTAAAAAGTATACACTCGTTGGTTTTAGTGGGTTGTGCAATCATCACCACTATCAAATTCTATGACTTTCTTAGTATTTTCATCACCCCCTAAAGAAATTCTGTACTCACTGGCACTCACTCCTCATCCCCTTCACCCCCATCCCCTGGCCATGATTAATCTACTTCCTTTTTCTATATAATTTCCTATTCTGGCAGCTTATATAAATGGAATAGTACAATATATGACCTTTTGTGCCTGGCTTCTTTCACTTAGTATATCTTCAGGGTTTATCCAAGCTATAGGATGTATCAATAATTATTATTTTTTTAATAACTGAATAATATCCCATTGTATAAATATACCACATTTTGTTTATTAATTTGTAATTTGATGGACGTTTGACTTACTTCCACCTTCGGCTACTGCGAATAATGCTGCTGTGAATGAATATTCATATACAGATTTTTGTGCGGACATGTGTTTTCAAATCCCCTGGTATATATCTAGATGGAGTGGGTGGGTCATATGGTAACTCTTGGTTTAACTTTTTGAAGAACTTCCAACTGTTTTCCAAAATGACCATACTATTCTACATTCCCACCAGCAACGGTGGGAAGGTTTGTTTCTCCGCATCCTGGAAAACACTTGTCATTTTCCATTTTAATTTTTTTAAACATTTATTTATTATCGAGAGACAGAGAGACACAGAGAGTGATCAGGGGAGGGCCAGAGAGAGGGGGAGACACAGAATCCGAAGCAGGCTCCAGTCTCTGAGCTGTCAGCACAGAGCGCGACGCAGGCTTGAACCCACAAACCGTGAGATCATGACCTGAGCCGAAGTCGGAGGCTTAACTGAGCCACCCAGGTGCCCCTATCATTTTCCATCTTAAAAATTATAGTTATTATGGTGCATGTGAAGCAGTTTTGATGTGCACTTGCCTGATGAGTTACAATTTTTGAGCATCTTTTCATATGCTTATTGTCCATTTGTTTATTTTCTTTGGAGAAATGACCATTTAAATCTTTTGCTCATTTAAAATTTTTAAATTTTAAAAATTTATTAATTTTTTAGAGAGAGAAAGTATGACTGAGCGTTGAGGAGGGGCAGGGGGACAGAGGGAGAGGGATAGGGATAGGGAGGGAGGGAGGGAGGGAGAGAGAGAGAGAGAGAGAGAGAATGAAAACCTTAAGCAGGCTCCATGCCCAGAGTGGAGATCAATGCAGGGCTTGATGTCATGACTGTGAAATCATGTCCTGAGCCAAAATCAAGAGTCTGATGCTTAACCTAGTGAGATACCCAGGTGTCCCCCATTTTTAAATGTATTCATTTTCTATTTAAGTGGTTGTGGGGTTTTTTCCTTTTTTTTTTTTTTGAGTTTATTTATTTTGAGGGACAGCATGTGTGGCAGAGGGGCAGAGAGAGAGAGAGAGGGAGAGAGGGAGAGAGGGGGAGAGAGGGAGAGAGGGAGAGAGAGAATCCCAATCAGGCTCCACACTGTCAGTGTAGAGCCCAATGCGGGGCTTGAACTCACAAACCATGAGATCACCACCTGAGCTGAAATTAAGAGTTGGCCGCTAATGGGGCGCCTGGGTGGCGCAGTCGGTTAAGCGTCCGACTTCAGCCAGGTCACGATCTCGCGGTCCGTGAGTTCGAGCCCCGCGTCAGGCTCTGGGCTGATAGCTCAGAGCCTGGAGCCTGTTTCCGATTCTGTGTCTCCCTCTCTCTCTGCCCCTCCCCCATTCATGCTCTGTCTCTCTCTGTCCCCCCAAAAAAATAAATAAAAAAACGTTGAAAAAAAAAAAAAGAGTTGGCCGCTAACTGAGCCACCCAGGTGCCCCTAAGGTGGTTGTGTTTATGGGAAGGAATCCAGAGGCTGTCTCTTCACCCATCCCCATTTTTAATACTCTAGAAATTTAATGAATAAAGATCATGCACTGCTTTTCTTCCCTCTTGTCACACTGTTCACATCCAGTGTTTTATTTCATCTAGGCATTGGGCTGTCCACAGGAAGAGTCTAGGCTTTTAAGCCAGAAAAGACATTGTTCCAAAGAAGCTAGGGGATAGGCTCTTATCGTCTCTTGGGAGGATCATACTGGGTATAGCATTCTATTCTCATCACCTTAAGTCAATTTAACATTGCACTGACTTCAATTTGGAAACAGTGCTGCAGTGAAGTATCTTCATCTTCTCTCTCTCTCTCTCTTTTTTAACCTTTTCTGGTCATTTTTACAGGCTGTCAGTTCAACAAAAAATATGTTTTCTGAATTGTCCAATTTCTTTTTTGCAGAAATAACTGGAATCTCCCTACACACCAGATTTTAAGAGGGCAAAAGAAAAATGAAGAGGCAGCATGTATTGTATGTGTGTGAGCACATATCACATATATGTGTGTACACACACACACACACACACACACACACACAAGTTCAGTCTTCTTGGCACTTTGGGTAGTCGTTCTTATGGCAGAAAGACCTCTTGTTTACTTGTTTTGTGAAGAATTTTAGTTGATTAAAAAGTGACGGAAGGAAGAGGCACATGGAGATGGAAAGCAGTGATTCCTGTGGAGCCATTAAGAAATAGACACTTGGGCCGAACACCACTGAAGTAGATTTTTTGTTTAGCCTCCACGTTAGCTGATTTCTATTTTCTAGTTTGAGATTTTCGTTAAGATTTTGTATTTAATAATGATGCTATTTTCATAGGTGCACAATGAGACATGTAGATTTCAGTGTTTGTAATATGAAAAAGTGGGATACACCTAATTGGTCCTATGTAGAGATGTAGATCAGTAAATGGTGGGTTAATAATACATGAACTCCTAGGGGCACCTGAGTGGCTCAGGCGGTTTAAGCATCTGACTTCTGCTCAGGTCATGATCTTGCAGTTCCTGAGTTTGAGACCCGCACTGGGCTCTATGCTGACAGCTCAGAGACCGTTTCAGATCCTCTGTCTCCCTCTCTCTCTCTGTCCGTCCCCACCTCGTTCTCTCTCTGTCTCTCAAAAATAAATAAACATTAAAAAAAATACATGGAATGCTATATAGCAGTTGATTTAGCAACATGGATAAGCAAAAACAAAAATGATGACAACTTAAAAGTCACAGAATTCTATGCATGTGGTTATGATATCATTCATGTATATTTTTATAAGCCACTGAAGCTGAGAATAAATGATGTTCTAGAAATACACATACATAGTATAAGAGTGTGAATTGAAATGATACCACAGGAACTAAATAGCATTGGTTATTGGGGAAGAGGGATAGAGCAGCTTATATTTATAAAATTTTATTTCTTTGAAGAAAAAGGTAGACACGGTAAAAGTGTTAACATCTGTTTAATCTCAGCGGAAGGTTCCTGGGTGTAGTATTTAATGTTCTTTTCTGTATGCTATTAAGTTTTTAATTAAAAAAAGAAATTATTGCTTTGTCCTCTCTTTTCATTGATCTTGCAGTTTTTTACAAACCAAAGGTTTGCTGTATTCTCCGAGCTGGATATATTTCTCGTTCCTCTTCCCTCTGAAATGATCTGTGGGTAAAAATGTAGTAAGTCCAGGCTCTTGCCCCAGAATAGACATTCTATGTCTTCTGAGTTTTTATCATTTTATTCAGCCCTGGAGTTTATTCGACTTTGTCTTAAGAATGAACACTCATTACAATAATGGTTTATGAAAAGTATTGTTCAGCTTTCAGAGGAGGTGAAAGCAAGCTCCAAGTGATCTTGGGAGAGTCCTACTGCTGCAGATTGAGGATGAGATCGTCCTGTCCTCCATTCTGTCTTCATCGTTTGCTTTCCCTGCTTCTTAATAAGCCTCTTTTCATTTCTGCTCTACATTTAGTTGCGAAGTCAGAGTCATTACCCCAAAAGGGGGTGGGGGTGAAGTGTCTGTCACTACTTCTTTTGGGTTCATGTATGTGTATTCTGTCTTAGTTTGTATTTGTGTTCAACAAAATAAGCTTATCTATGAGAATTACGAGTGTTGCAGAAACTTGAAACCAATAGGCACACTGATAAAACATAATTGACTCTAGCATTTTAGGATGAAAGGACTCCCTGCTTCTCTCTTTCATTCTGTCCTCAGAGAAGGTACCTGAGGAAATGTCAAGGACCGAGGCAGAACAAGAGGGACAGTCTGATCTTGCCAAAACCAGATTTCCACCTCTTAGAGGAAGTGTAGTAGCTTTATGTGTAGAATAAATGCATGCTTTCTTGTTTGAAATGTGAGAAGACTCTTTCCTGAGGAGCATAGATGGACATAATAACGAAGTCTGCCCTCTAAGAAAGAGATCCGTTGGCTAGAGCACAAGTTTGTGAGTACTTTCTCCTTCCTCAAGAGAAAAAAGAAAAATCTTTAAAAGAAAATTGCACTCAGGATTCATAGAAAGGTAGTCACTTTCTGTGGTCATTACCCTTAGTTTTATTGAAAAGTGATTTTTCTTTCTTTCTTTCTTTCTTTTTTTTTTTTTTTTGGTATAAAAGTGTTGTGGACTATGAAGTGATACTGAAAAGTATGTAGAAGCATACTCTTTGAGTCCTTTTAATCATTGTTAACTATTTGGTGTTGTCTTTCCTGATCCCCCCCCCCCCCATAAAGATGCACAGATAAAATCTATGTCAAGTAGAGATAGGCAGGGGCATAATATATCATACTTTAATATTTTCTGTGACTTATCTTTAATCTACTTGGCACTATGCCTTTCTTAATCTGTATTAAAATTTTTTTTTAAATATTCATTTATTTTTGAAGAAGAGAGTCAGAGCATGAGTGGGGGGAGGGGCAGAGAGACAGAGGGAGACACAGAATCTGAAACAGGCTCCAGGCTCCGAGCTGTCAGCACAGAGTCCCACGCGGGGCTTGAACCCACGAGCCGTGAGACCATGATTTGAGCCGAAGTCGGACGCCTAACCGACTGAGCCACCTAGGTGCCCCTAAATCTGTATTTTTAAATATCTGAATGGTATTCAATGATATGATATACTCACTCAAAGATTATTTCAATTTTTTTTTTGCCATTACAAACAGTGCTACTATGAACATTTTATAATATATGTATCTTTGCGCACATATTTGGATATTTCTGTGGGAAGAGATTCTTAGAAGTAGAATTACTGGGTTAGCATGTTGATAGCTGTTGCCAAATTGTCTTCCCAGAAGGTTTTACAAATTTACAGTCCCAATTATAAGGCAGAAAACAGGCCTTCTTATGTTTTTAATTAAATTCTAAGGTTGTGTTGACTGTTTTACAATGGAGAGGAAAGGCAGGTAAGTAGAAAAATGACCATAATTCTGTGTGATAATTACATTAATAAAGGAATGCTATAAGAGGGATATCTAATACAGATTGGATTGGAAGTATTAGGAAGGCTTTCCAGTGGATTTCATGCCTTATCTGGGTTTTGAATAATGAGCGCATTAATAAGCAAGCAAGGGAAGGGAGAGGTGCTGGGAGGGAAAACTGTATAAGCGTGGGGAGCACTAGATGTGAAAGGCAAAACGAATGAGGTAATGTAGAGTACTGGGAACCACAAGTGCTCTGAAATTATGGAAACACAGGGTGTCATAAGAGAACAAAGGAAATGCAGGAAAGGTATTAGAGGACTGAGATGGTTATTCCAAGGAAGAGGGATTTTATCCTGTGGGAGATGATGAGTCATTAAAGGCATTTATATCAATGAAAAGATGTAATCTAATTTTTGTATTGGGAAGATCACTGTCTTGCCACTGTAGGAGGTAAAATGGGGTGAGTTGAAAAACAAGGAGGTGAGCCGGTGAGGAATGATGAAGGTCTAACTAAGGCGAGGGTATGGGAACTGGACAAAAGGGTTGGATTTGAGAGTTCCTAAGGGAGAATATGGAGTAGAACTTGGGGACTATTTGAGTGTGCTGAGCAAGGGAGAAGGAAGAGCTGGGGACGGTTTTTCTGTATTTTAACTTTGGCAAGAGATGAGGATTTCTGTTTGCCAAAATATAGAGTATGGGAGAAAGGACAGGTGAATAGAACTCCAGTTTAAGACAAACCGTGACTTTGAAGTTGCTGTGGGTCAACTTGGTGGAGATGTGGGCAGATGTGGTGTGGAGCCCCCGTAAATGGCAGTCAAGTGGGAACTGGGCTGGAGGTACAGATAGGGGATTCATTGTCATAGAGGTAGAAGTGACACCCTGTGAATGGGCGTCGGCTCCTTGGGGACTTTGCCCAAAGTTAAAGGATGTTTAAGGGTCAGTGAAGAAAGCAGGGAGGCCGGTGAACAAGACTGAGAAGGAATGCCAGTAAGTGTGAAGAAAACCAGGAGGGAGGGGTATTCTGATGAAAGAGGAAAGGAGCAGGTTTCATGCCGCTTGGAGGTAGAAGAGAAGAGGCAGAGGCGCCTGGGCAGCTCAGTCAGTTAAGCATCTGACTCTTGATTTCAGCTCAGGTCACGATCTCACAGTTGGGAGATCGAGCCCCGCATCAGGCTTCATGCTGAGTGTGGATCCTATTTGGGATTCTCTCTCCCTCTCTCTGCCCTTCCTCTATCTCTCTGTCTGTCTGTCTCAACTAAATCAATAAACATTAAAACAAAAGAAGTGTAGAGATAGTGAGTGAATGAGTGGAGACTGATTTGGAGAAGTTTGGATGAGGAGGTAGAAACCATAAATTTGTAGCAGGTAATGCCTACATTTTGACAGTTTCAGGAACTAAGACTTTTGAGTTAAAAGAACCAGTTTCACATCACTTTGTTTCATCACATTACATATATAAAAAGTCCTTTCTTTTAAAATTTTTTAATGCTTGCTTATTTTTGAGAGAGAGACCGAGCATAAGTGGGGGAAGGGCAGAGAGCGAGGGAGACACAGAATCCAAAGCAGGCTCCAGGCTGAGCTGTCAGCACAGAGTCCAACATGGGGCTTGAACTCACAAACTGCGAGATCATGATCTGAGCTGATTTAGAGGCTTAACCCACTGAGCCACCCAGATGTTCCAGAAGTTTGTTTTTTTTTTAATTTTTTTTTTTTAACGCTTATTTATTTTTGAGACAGAGAGAGAGCATGAACGGGGGAGGGTCAGAGAGAGAGGGAGCCACAGAATCTGAAACGGGCTCCAGGCTCTGAGCCATCAGCACAGAGCCTGACGCGGGGCTTGAACTCACGAACCGCAAGATCACGACCTGAGCCGAAGTCGGATGCTGAACCGACTGAGCCACCCAGGCGCCCCGGAAGTTTTTTTTTTTTTTTTTAAAGAAAAACATTGCTTTATTTGACTATGTAAAATTTCAATATGTCACATACTAAAAAATATAAATAAATATATATATATATATATATAAAGCAAGGCACTTTGTAAAAGTGTTAAAATGGAGGTACCATATGACCCAGAAATTCTCCCCATAGGTGTATATTCAAGAGAAATGAAAACACACGTCTAGATAAAAACTTGTACACAAATGTTAATACCAGCATTGTTTATGGTAGCTAAAAAATATAAAAAATACACATATCAATCCACCAATGAGCGGATGAAAGAAACTGGTATACCCATTCATTGGAATATTATTCAGCCATAAAGAGGAACTAAATAACTGACGCATTACACCATGTATGAACCCTAAAAACATCACGTCACATTAAAGAAGACTGTCATAAAAGATGACATGCTGTGTGTGTATTTTTTGTGTTTGTATGAAATGCCAGCTCCACAGAACAGGCAATTCTAGAGAAACAGAAATAGATTATTAGTGGTATAAGGGAATGCAGGATCGGGGGGAATTGGAAATGACTACTAATGTGTTTGAGTTTTCTTTCTGGAATGATGAAAATGTTCTGAAATTAGATGATGGTGATGGTTTCATAATTCTGTGAATACACTAAACACCACTAAGTTGTACACTTTCAAAAAGGGTGGGTTTTATGGTTTGCGAATTACTTCTCACAGCCATTAAAAATAAAATGGCAAGGCTAATGACTAATGAAAACAATTACAACATGTCACAAAGATGGTTAGTATTTGTGACACAAAAGGAGTTTTTATGTAAAGTAATACAACAAATTCTAAGTGCCTTAATTTCCTCATTTGCGGAGCAGGACTCAGAATTGACCTTGAGGAGAGCTATAAGAATTGAATGAGATAACTGTTAATGTTGATGTTAGTTATTGTTACTATCCTCAGTCTTCATTTCACCTGGGATGTTTGAGAATCGGTGTGGAGAGAGGTTTAAATGTTTAGCTAACTAAAGTAATGCCTTGAGAGCAGAACTCGGGTATCGTGAAATTCTAATGATTCTGTTCTCTTGGAGATGATGCTTATTTTGTGTTCCTCGTTCATTTCAGGGCTGTCTATGGCATTTCTGCTATGCACAGGTGCTAAATGAGTTGTCGGGGGGTGTGCAGTGACGATTCAACTATTGTTCCCCCTTTCAAGAATCTTATGATTTCACAGGAAAAAGGGAGATAATAGGATGATCAACCTAAGATGTGCAAGGGTGAGAGAGAGATACAGAACAGAGGAGAGGCGGTGGGAAGTTGGGAGTGGAGTTTCTAGGAAGGTTTCCCCAAAGTGATACCTGAAAGGAGAAGGACGAGAAGTTACTTAGGTGACACGAGGGTGGAGGAATGGAGAAGGGCAATGAAGGTAGTCATGTAAAGCAAGGGTGAAACCCAGGATTAGCCTAGAGCATAGTAAATACTGCAACAACCAATAGCCATGTGTTCCTTGACAGTGGTGGGATAAGGAGCCAAGAACCAGGTTCTGAAAGCCCCTATGAGGCCTTCAAGTGAGCTTTTGATTTTTATCCTAATGGCGACTGGAAGGAAGCTTTTGAAATTTTCATCAAGCTGTAAAAATCGCTAGGTTTTTGGCTCCTAAGGGTAATTTTGAGGCCTCAATGAAGGAGGAATTGAAGAGGAATCCATCCGGAAGGAGGAAGACCTACAAGAGAAAGGAGCGTATTGTAGTTTGGGCAATGAGTAAGAGTATGGGTTAGAGGGCTTGTTCCAGAAATATTTAGGAGAGAAAATGGCAGTTCAGTTGTTGGTGATGGTGGAGGTGGGTAGAGTGGGAAGGGGAAGAAGTGGCTTCAGGGTTATCTTAGGTTTCTAGGTGGGTGGCTGTGTTGGTGGTGTTATACCACTGGAGATATTGCAAGAAAAGTGGTGAGTTTATTCTCTTAGAAAGCAAGAAAGTGATTCATCAGGTATTTCCATTTTGCTCTGTAGATAATTCCTTGATAATTTTCTTTTGCCAGCACTTTGACACTATAGCTGTTGGGTATCTGTGAAGAATAAAACTTTACTTTTAAAATCTGTAGATATGGGACACCTGAGTGGCTCAGTCAGTTAAGCATCAGACTCTTGATTTCTGCTCAGGTTATGATCTCATGGGTCATGAGTTCAGGCCCCGCGATGGGCCCTGCTCTGATAACACGGAACCTGCTTAAGATTCTCTCTCTCCCTCTCTCCCTCCCTCTCTCCCTCCCTCTCTCCCTCCCTCTCTCCCTCCCTCTCTCCCTCCTTCCCTCCTTCCCCCTCTTCCTCTCTCTCCCTCTCCCTCCCTCCCCCTCTTCCTCTCTCTCCTTCTCCCTCCCTCCCTCTCTTCCTCTCTTTCTCTCCCTCTCCCTCCCTCCCTCCTTTTGTCTCTTGCTGTCTCCGTCTTTGTCTTTCAGAAATAAATAAACTTAAAAAAAATTGTATATGAATAACTCTTAATTTTTTTTTAATCTCTAGGAAGAACCTAAGAAAGTCCGCTTTGATTATGACTTATTCCTGCATCTTGAAGGCCATCCACCAGTGAATCACCTCCGCTGTGAAAAGCTAACTTTCAACAACCCCACAGAGGAGTTTAGAAGAAAGTTGCTGAAGGCAGGCGGGGTAAGTGGCACTGTCTTGTGAAAAACCTTTGCATCAAAAAATAGATGCTAGTGTGTTAAGTGTAATAATGTGAGAGTGGTAAAAGAGAGGAAGTACCTTAATGACCTAGCTATGGACTCATGGTTTGGGATAAAGAGGTACGCAAACAATAATCTTTTAACTAGGTATGAATCTGAAATTGCACTGTTGGTTAGAATAGCTTTATAGTCCACACAGTTGAAATCAATTTTAACAAAAAGCCAAAAACAATAAACCCTGCTCAATTAAAAGCACAATGTGTGAACTTTGTTATATCAGTTTATAGAAGCTTTTAGGTAAAGTTGGAAGTCATGTTTAAAATTAAATAGGTTAGGGGCGCCTGGGTGGCGCAGTCGGTTAAGGGTCCGACTTCAGCCAGGTCACGATCTCGCGGTCCGTGAGTTCGAGCCCCGCGTCGGGCTCTGGGCTGATGGCTCAGAGCCTGGAGCCTGTTTCCGATTCTGTGTCTCCCTCTCTCTCTGCCCCTTCCCTGTTCATGCTCTGTCTCTCTCTGTCCCAAAAATAAATAAACGTTGAAAAAAATAAAATTAAATAGGTTATTATCCAGATTTTCTTGATAAAAATTAATAGAAAAGGTATACTCATTCACATTACATGTTTACATCGTTTAAATACACCTTTTACTTTGTTTGCATTATATGGTGGTAAAAGGTGGATTTCTTTTTTTTTTTTTTTTTTAAGATAATGATAGCCAAGGTGTGATAAATATTTTGTCAGTGTCATTTGGTTAGGATGGGGAAAGATTTTTTTTTAATTAAAAAAAATTTTTTTTAATGTTTTTATTTTTGAGAGAGAGACAGACAGCCAGCAGGGGAAGGGCAGAGAGAGAGGGAGACACGGAATCCGAAGCAGGCTCCAGGCTCTGAGCTGTTGATACAGAGCCCGAGGCGGGGCTCGAACTCACGAGCTGTGAGATCATGACCTGAGCCGAAGTTAGATGCTTAACTGACTGAGCCACCCAGGCGCCCCTTTAATTTTTTTTAATGTTTGTTTATTTTTGAGAGAGAGACAGAGACAGAGACAGTGTGAGCAGGGGAAGGGCAGAGAAAGAGGGAGACACAGAATCTGAAGCAGCCTCCAGGCTCTGAGCTGTCAGCGCAGAGCCCGACACAGGCTTGAACTCACGAACCATGAGATCATGACCTGAGCCAAAGTCAGACACTTAACCAGCTGAGCCACTCAGGCACCCTAGGATGGAGAAAGATTTTTAAGTGGAGTTTCTTGTAGCACAAACATATGGAATATTTGCAGCTGTCAGCTATACAGACAAGCTCTGTTTACCAGTGGAAATCTACTCTACTGTGGGTGCCATTGGAATCACCGTCCTCATTTTACTTCAGATGAACTTCCTGTGTCCTCTTATGTGGGCAGTTCAGACCCCATGAAGTGTTGAAACATGTTCCTTTTTTAGAATTTTCTTCACTTCACTTTAGTTTTTCTGGAAGGCGTTTGATAGTTTTGCATCCATGAACTTACCATTATGTGCAAATGTGTGGACCGTCACTGCGCAAAATGCCTCATTTCTACCATAAAAGCTACCCGAGGGCTATGCAGGGAAGAACACAGTTTTTTCCCTTTATTGCAACCCCTTTTTGTGGGCTTATCAACAACCACTTTGAGAAGTTATGGACCCTCTCAGAAGAGAATCACCCATGTATGCACTTGTGTGAACATTTGGGGTTACACGGAACTCCCGAGGTCCATGTTTTGGGAGTCCAATTTTGCCAAGCTCCTGTCCTTACAGTTGAAATACTAATATGCATTTGAAGCATTGTAAATACCTTTACACACTTCATTCAGCATTGTACTATGTCAGTAGATTATGGGTTAAATAGGTATTGGGCCAGCTTTAGAAAATGAACCACCACATACAGTATTTTATGGGGAAATATATCTGCATGAAGAAATAGCCTTTGGTAATACAACTCATTTTAAAGTTAGATATTTGTTACACATTTATTAAGGAAGTGATGTTTTTTTAAAAACCTGTTTTATTCTTTTTGTAGTTACCAAGAACACAGTGTTGATGCTATTTACCTGTGGCTATGCCCTTAAAAATGGAACTGGTCCATTCTTGGGTATTTACCCAAAGGAAATGAAAACACTAGTTGGAAAAGATATATGCACCTTTATGTTTATTGCAGCATTATTTACAATAGCTAAGGTATAGAAGCAATCTATGTGTCCTTTGATAGATTAATGGATAAAGAAGATGTGGTATATATGTATAATGGGATATTGCTCAGAAATAAAAAATGAATGAAATCTTGCCATTCATGACAGTGTGGATGGACCTAGAGGGTGGATATTCTTTCAATTTTTTTATTATTATTTTAGAGAGACGGAGAGAGAGAGAGAGTGTGTGTGTATGTGTGTGTGTGTAAGCAGGGGAGAGGGAGAGAGAGAGAGAGAGAGAGGGAGAGAGAGAGAAAATCTTAAGCAGGCTCACACTGAGCCTGATGCAGGGCTTGGTCCAATGACTCTGCGATCGTAACCTGAGCCAAAACCAAGAGTCAGATGCTCAGCTGAGCCACCCAGGTGCCCCTAGAGGGTGGATATTCTGTTAAGTAAAATAAGTCAGAGAAAGACAAATACCATGATTTTACTACTATGTGGAAACTAAAAACAAGTCAAACAAACAAAGCCGAATAAAACAAACAAAAAAAAACAGAAAATAGACTTGTAAATACAGAGAACAAACTGGTGGTTGCCAGAGGGGTGGAGAGGAGAGGGTTGGTGAAAAATGTGAAGGGGATTAAGAGGTACAAACTTCTAGTTATAAAACAAATAAGTCACGAGTATTGAAAGTATAGCACAGGGAATATAGTCCGTAAGATTGTAATAAGTTTGTATGGTGACAGATGGTGGCTACATTTATGGTGAGCATTTCATAATGTGTATAGTTGTCGAATCACTCTGTTGCACACTTGAAACTAATACAATATTGTATGCCAATGGTACTTCAATCAAAAGAATGAACTGGTTTATTTTAAATCCTGATTCTCATTTTCTTTCTATGATGGTGGCATTTTATGCTTCTGATTATTCCTCTCGGCTCTGTAGTTAGGTGGGTAATTGGAGCCTGTAGATTCTGGAACTCGAATATAGCAGGCTTCTGATAAGAGTTGTAGGAAAAAGTAAATATGACACAAGAACTTTTAAAAACCCCACTTAGTCCCAGAGTACTTAAGGGTTGCTTGCGAGCTGGGGAAGAGGTTACAGGTCAGTGATAATGCAGCAGGGTGCAGGCCTGCGTCCTGAGAGGGTCTCCAGTAGATTTCTGTCTCACTCTTGGCAGCCTTTATCGCAGAATTATCCTCCTTGACTTCTAACTTTCCTTCTTTGTGTTTCTTTTTAAGTGCTGTTTGAAGCCTACAGATTTTTTCCTATTAAACTTAGAGGGTGTCTTGACACCTCTAAAATAAGTTGAAATGTGAAACATTCAGGCACACCAGTTACTTCACATACATTCTTTAAAGGACTGATGCCAGTAAATTTTGTGGTAAAATTAAAATTAAAAAAATTGTTGAAGTAATGGTAATCCCATAGATTTGATTTTAAAAAATCCATTGAATAGGGGAATATTAGTCTTCTATAGAAATGTGAGAATCTATAGACTAATAAACATTTTTTGGCTTACCTAGATTTTTGGCTACTTTGTATTGTTTTTACCTGATGTGTAAACATTTATCATTGTGTTAGTTTATTAATACAGCTGATAATGACGTTACTAATTTATGAGCCATTTTGATTTTATTAGAAGTATATTTTTTAAGGGGCATCTGGGTGTTCACTCGGTTAAGCCTCTGACTTCAGCTCAGGTCATGATCTCAAGGTTCGTGGGTTCGAGCCCCACGTCGGGCTCTGTGCCAACAGTTCAGAGCCTGGAGCTGCTTCGGATTCTGTGTCTCCTTCTCTCTGCTCCTACCCTGCTTGCGCTCTGTCTCTGTCTCTCAAAAATGAATAAATGTGAAAAAAAAAGTTTTTAAATAATAATTAAGAAATCTTTTTTTTTTTTTTGAGCTTTACTGGAACAATTGACATACATATAACATTGTATAAGTTTAAGGTATACATTGTATTGATTTGATACACTTGTATGTTGCAGAATGACTCCCACCGTACATCTCCATCACATCACATAATTACCATTTCTTTTTTTGGTGAGAACATTTAAGATCTGCTTTCTTAGCAACTTTGAAATAGTAATTCAGTAGCATTACTTATAATTGCCCTGCTTTCTGCTAGATCCCCAGAACTTACTCATCTTATAACTGGACATTTGTACTGTTTGACCAACATCCCCACCCTTTCCCCCACCCTGCAGCCCCTGGTAGCTACCAATCTAGTCTTTGTTTTTAGGAGCTCAGCTTTTTTAGATTCCACGTATAAGTGATATCGTGTAGTATTTGTCTTTCTCTGACTTTCACTTCGCTTAATGCTTTCGTTTCCACCACGTTGTCACAAAGGGCAAGATGTCCTTCTTTCTCGCGGCTGAATAATATTCTGTTATTTTATCCATTCACTTATTTCCAGATCTTGGCTGTTGTAAATAATGCTGCAATGGACACAGAAGTACAGATGTCTTTTCAGTATCCTGTTTCCATTTCCTTTGTACACACACACACACACACACACACACACACACACACACACACACACAATTGGGATTGCCGGATCCTGTGGTAGTTCTAGTTTTAAGTTTTTGAGGAACCTCTGTATTGTTTTTCTATAGTGGCTGCATCAGTGTCCAGTCCCACCAACAGTGCATTCGGGATTCCATGTTCTCCCTATCTTTGCCAATACTTGCCATTTCCTTTCTCTTGGATGATAGCCATCCTGCCAGGTGTGAGGTGATGTCTCGTTGTGATTTTGATTTGCATTTCCCTGATGATGAGTGATGTGGAGCACCTTTTTATGTACCTGCTGGCCACTGTGTGTCTTCTCAGGCAGCACTTTAAATCGGATTGTTTGTAGTTGCTGCTAGATTAAGGTGTATGAATTCTTTATATATTTTGGGTATTAAGCCCTTATATGATTTGCAGACATTTTCCTCATAGGTTACCTTTTCATTTTGTTGCTCATTTCCTTTGCTGTGCAGAAGCTTGTCAATTTGATATGGTGCCACTTGTTTATTTATGCTTTTGTTGCCTTTGTTTTGATGTCTGTTAGATATCTTGGTCATGACTGTGTCTCTTTAGATAAACTTTTTTTTTTGTTTTGCCTGGGTTTTAAGGTCAGGAGGGAGTGCTGTGTTTCTTAAACATTACCTGGGGTCACCTGGATGGCTCAGTCAGTTGAGTGTCTGACTCTTGATTTCTGCTCAGGTCATTATCCCAGGGTCATGGGATTGAGCCCCACGCTGGGCTCTGTGTGTTGAGTATGGAGCCTGCTTGGGATTCTCTCTCTCTTTCTCTCTCTCTCTCTCTCTCTCTCTCTCTTTCTCTCTCTGTATCTCTCCCTCCCTCCCCCTTGGCCCCTGCCCTGCTCATGTGCTCTCTCTTAAATTAAAAAAAAGAAGGGGCGCCTGGGTGGCTCAGTCGGTTGAGCGTCTGACTTCGGCTCAGGTCATGATCTTGCAGTTTGTAAGTTCGAACCCTGCGTCAGGCTATGTGCTGACAGCTCGGAGCCTGGATCCTGCTTCAGATTCTGTCTCTCTCTCTGTCTCTCTCTGTCAAAAATAAATAAACATTGGGGCGCCTGGGTGGCGCAGTCGGTTGAGCGTCCGACTTCAGCCAGGTCACGATCTCGCGGTCCGTGAGTTCGAGCCCCGCGTCAGGCTCTGGGCTGATGGCTCGGAGCCTGGAGCCTGTTTCCGATTCTGTGTCTCCCTCTCTCTCTGCCCCTCCCCCGTTCATGCTCTGTCTCTCTCTGTCCCAAAAATAAATAAATGTTGAAAAAAAAAATTAAAAATAAATAAATAAATAAATAAACATTAAAAAATTTTAAAAAAAAGAAAAAAATTTACTTGTATGACATAGATGTATATGTTCTATCTTTAAAGGAAAAACTTAATCCTGTATTCCTGTGTACTGTGTGAAATCATTACAGCTTAAGGCATGAGTAGAATAAGCTTACTGTTTTGGCTATGGTTCTTTCTCCTTTTTCTTTTAAACCAAAAGTACACAGCACCATTAAAAGTTGAACTTGACTTTTCAAGAGATCAGAAAGGTTATTTTTAGAGGCGGTAGCATCTTGGAAAAATGCTTCTAACTTTTAGAAGAAAACGATTCCAAAAATTTGGCTTTTTCTAGAAGAATCTTAAAAAATTGCAGATTTTTTTCTACTTCAAAAAGTATAAATCAGTACTACAGGACAACCTTTTTTTTTTTTTTTTTTGTACTGTTACAACTTGTTTCTAACTAGTTTGCAAAAAAAAAAAAAAAAATGTACCCTGTGTTCTTCTGTTGAGTAAGTCCCTAATATTAAGAATATTTTTTTATTTAAAAAAAAAAAAAAAGAAGGAAACACTTCTGTGGGAAGGACATATTTGTAATTAAGCATTATGTTGTGAAAATACAGGAATACAGAGCTGTTTCAGCTGCAAGATGCTAAAGGTAGTTTCCTCTAAAAAGAGCTTGCTAGGGAAATTGTAGATTTTTAGGGCCTAGCCCCTGTCAGGCTTTAAGTAAGAAGAAGAAGGTAGCGGGGCGCCTGGGTGGCGCAGTCGGTTAAGCGTCCGACTTCAGCCAGGTCACGATCTCGCGGTCCGGGAGTTCGAGCCCCGCGTCAGGCTCTGGGCTGATGGCTCAGAGCCTGGAGCCTGTTTCCGATTCTGTGTCTCCCTCTCTCTCTGCCCCTCCCCCGTTCATGCTCTGTCTCTCTCTGTCCAAAAATAAATAAATGTTAAAAAAAAAAAAAATTAAAAAAAAAAAAAAAAGAAGAAGGTAGGGGCCAGGAGAGCTTCTGAGAGGAGATTGCCTTTGTTTTGAGATCTTATGTTATATTTTGGTTGGTGGGAGAGGTAGAGGACAGTGAGCAATACACTTTGGAGGGTAAGACTTGATGTAATAATCCATTTGTCCTTGAATTTTGAAGCAAGAAGACCAAATGTGCCCTGTAGAGAAGCATCTCTGAATTCCAGTGAGATGTTTCTGCTTGTTTTTTTTTGTTTTTTTTTTTTTTAATAAATGAACAGATGAATCCTTCTTTAGTGATTTTCAAAATGCTCATTAGGATGTCAGGATTTTTTTTTTTTTATTTACGATCATAATAGATTATTTGTTTCTTTATTGATCACTTTCTTAGTAGCTAGAGTTCAGTCCTACCGTGCTGAAGGGTTTGATATCCATTACTTTTGACTGAAAGTGGATGAGGTTTTCTTCTGGGTGTGGGCTAAGTAATGATAGTGTATTGTCATATGAGCTGAAAGTCCTTGTTCCACTAACTCACTTCCCTGGCTTTCATGTTGGGAGGGAGTGTGATATAGTTGGAAAAGCTTTGAAATCAGGCAGATTTAAGTAGAGACCTCATTTTTGTTGTCTTCTAGCTGAAGAAAGTTATTACATCTCTCAGAATCTCAGTTTATCCATAAGAGACTCTTACATATGGAGAACAAACAGAGGGTTGCTGGAGGGGTTGTGGGAGGGGGAATGGCTAAATGGGTAAGGGCATTAAGGAATCTACTCCTGCAATCATTGTTGCACTATATGCTAACGTGGATGTAAATTGAAAAAATAAATTTAAAAAAATCCACAGAAAATCATGGTAAACTCGAATGATATGTTGTGTTGTACTGAGAGATAGCTAGGATTCCTTTAATCTAGATCTTAAAGGTATGACCTAAACCTCACAATGTATAATTATTTTTCTATGGTAAAAAAAATTTTTTTTCAGTTTATCATCTGTGAAATGGGTAAGACTGTATTTTCCTTACTGGGAATGTCCAACCATGGTGTGTGGCACATAGTAGATATTCAGCCCCTTGTGTTTTTTTGTTTGTTTCTTGTTTTTTTTTTTTGTTTTTTTCCTTTGTTGGTTTAGAAAATCAACAGATCTTGGGGCGCCTGGGTGGCTCAGTTGGTTAAGTGTCCAGCTCTTGGTTTTGGCTCAGGTCATGATCTTGTAGCTCACGAGTTTGAGCCCCACAGAGGGCTCTGAGCTGAAGTGTGGAGCCTGCTTAGGATTCTCTTTCTCTCCCTCTCCTCTCTCTCTCTCTCAGATTAGTCTCCCTCTCTCTCTTTCTCTCTCTTCCCTCCTCCCCTCCTCCCAAAATAAATTAACTTAAAAAAAAAGAAAGTCGACACATCTTTAACCATGTGTATTTCAAGCACTTAAGGGTACAGTGGAAAAGGTTTGTTATAAAGTGCGAGCTGCTCTTATAGGCATCTTGACCACCGGTTAGCGTGTCTGGCACATTGATGGGCCTGTGTTGGATTTAAAGAATTTTAGCCCACAGGATCTTTCTTCAAGGAGTTGAATTCTGGCAGTTTGTATTTTGCTTGTATCAAATGAAACAAAGATCTGTTTAGAAGATCATTTTTTAACATTTTTTAATTTTTTAGAGACAGAGCATGAGCAGGGGAGGGGTGGAGAGAGAGGGAGACACAGAATCCAAAGCAGGCTCCAGGCTCCAAGGCATCAGCACAGAACCCAACGCGGGGCTTGAACTCATGAACCGCGAGATCATGACCTGAGCCAAAGTCAAGGACGCTTAACCGACTGAGCCACCCAGGTGCCCCTAGAATATCATTTTTTTAAGATGCAAGTTTTCATTAGAAAAATGATCAGCTCTTATCATTGTTCTGAATTCTGTATTTCCAGCAGATTAAATAAAGGTTTCTCAAGCCCTCACAAGGGCTCCTATGTAGTATGTTCAGCAAGGTAGTTGCATCCCTATGCCGCTGTAAAGAAAGCACAAAAGGCACAGGCATCTTTGGAGAATTGAGTTTTTGTTACAGCTGCTCCCCCCCCCCCCCCCCCTTTTTTTTTTTTTTTTTTTGGCCTGGAAAGCAAATGGTCTGCTTTGATTCTGTTGTTCTTCATGGAATGGTGGTAGGATATTGGTAGGCTTTTTTGCTTGCTTGCTTTCCTCAATTAAACAGGCCAAAGTCTAAACATGTTGTTCAGTCTATTTCTGAATCACTGGCAGGCAGTTAATTTTGAGGACTGAAAATTAAAACTAACCACAGCAGTTGTTAGAACTCGGGTTTCTATAGGCAGAAATCCAATTCTGTTCAGACACCACCTGTTTCAATAGGACATTTCAGACGCCCAGTTGGCAGGGTTTGCTGGAGAAGACATGGGGAACATGCTTGCAGTCTGTGTTAAGTCTGCAGCATAACGCAGTCCCGCTTCCCCGAGTGACAGTTACATTTATACATGGTATGTTTTTGCAAGGAATAAATTGGAATCTTTTTGAAATACTGCTTATTGTGAAGTGGAATTCAAGTCCACAGTAGACCCCCACCAAGGGAGTTTGGTTATTAAAGGACCAAAGGGGGCTCATGGTAAGAAGCTCTCTCCTGATGCAGCTGCGGAAGCCATCTGAACATAGCATTTTATCGCAGGGTTCTGGAATGAATTTTGTCTAGGGCCGTTTAGTATTTGCTTTTGTAGGGGAATCGAGAACACTTCTTAATTCTAAACTGTACAAATCACATCCAGCGCCCCCCCCATTTTACTTTTTTTTTTTTTTTTTTTGAATAGGTAAATGCACACATGATACAAAATGACATTACAGTGAGCCTTCCTTCAGGCCACCAACGAAGCTGTAATGAATAACCTTTCACATAGTTCTTTGTGCACACGGATGAGTTTATCCGTAGGATAAATTCCTCGGAGTAAAATCACGGCTCCGAGGCAAAGTGGAATTTAAATTTTGATGGACACTTACAAATTGCCTGTCAAAGAGGTTATATCACTCTGTGCTTGCATCAACAATGTGTGAGAGTACCTGTTTCTCCACACCGTTCATTTATTAACCCCCCCGCATCTGTTGAGTGAAAAATGATACCTAATTTTTAATTCAGGTTTCTCTTATGAGTGATGATGAGCATCTTTTCATATGTTTTAAAGCTATTTTCATTTCCTTTCAAAGACCACATTTTAATGTATTTTAAATTGGAAATTTTCCGTTTCAGTTTCAAGTTAAATTTATGGGTATTCTTCCCACATACTTACATTTGGAAAGGTTACAACAAGATATGGAAGCCTCTTTAACCGAGGTCTGTGTTTTCAGGCTTTCTTCAACGTGTAACAAATTATGTTCTTAGGAACTGATTTGTCAAGACTTGGGCTTCTAAAAATGTAAGTGGCTTTTGTGGCAAACTCATCCCAGTGCCCAGAGGATGGATAGCTGGCTGCTTATTTTTAAAATGACTCAAAGAAAATAATACATGGAAGATTATTTTAGTGGCTGTTACTAGACGGCTTCATTGGATTTTGGGGTATTTGTTTTGGGACAAGTGTGGCTTTGTGTTATTTTCTGGTATATATCACCCTGTAATTACCTGCCTCAAAAGATAAAAGGTTGCTGCTGTTTTTCACCGGCCCTGATCAAAGGTGATTTATTTAAATAAATGTAGGATCAAGCAGGCTGACTCATTTATTTGGCTGTTTGTCAGAGTTGAGGTTAATTTTCTGTCATATTTGCCATTTTTTCTTTTTTGTATCCCCCCTCTCCCAGAGCCCGGAAGATTAAATCCTGAAAGTAGAGCATACATATAAATGATAAATAGAGAGGGGCCTGGGTGACTCAGTTGGTTAAGTGTCCAACTTCAGCTCAAGTCATGATCTTGGGGTTTGTGAGTTCGAGTCCTGTGTCAGGCTCTGTGCTGACAGCTCAGAGCCTGGAGCCTGCTTCGGATTCTGTGTCTCCCTCTCTCCCTGCCCCTCCCCACCTCGTGCTCGCTCTCTCTCTCTTAAAAATAAACATTAATTTAAAAATCGTAAATAGAATGTCAAATTTGTGAGGCTTAGTTCCAAATGTAACATTCATCTCATAAATTTTTAGGGAAAGTGTGGTCATAGTAGAAAGTTACGTCACTCAGCATATTAGTGGGCTTATGTTTTAATTTCACCCAAAGTTACATAAGTTGGTTGCAGCACAGTTAGGAACTTTTGAAAATGTGCACTGGAAGTAGTCGTGGTCTAGAACAATCCCCTGGCCTTCAATTGTTGCTTCTTTCCTAATTACCTTATTTTACCTTCTCAGTAAGGAAAGAAAAAAAAATAGGGGCACACTTTTCACAACGTCCACAGCTCACATGTGCTTACTGCGTAAGTTGAGCAAAGGCTAAATGGGAGAGAAGTGAAACAGGTAGATACTCCTGAGTTTGCACTAGGAAAAAATTCTGTTGCGTTTCAATTCTCGGTGTTGGAAGGTTGTGCGACGTTTCTTTCGGCAAACCTCCCAGGAGCGGCGGTTTCGCTGACTGTGTATATGTGGCAGCCTTCATTTAGTCCTGAAAGGAAATACTGTGATATTTGACAGGAAAACAACACGTAAGCCTGCCCCTGGTTCCCACCCCCAGTGCACAAAAAGCCAAGAAAATAAGAAATGACTAGAAAAGGGGGAAAAAAATGGAAGCATGTGAATCTTGGAGATTTTCAAATTAAACAATGAACAATTCTCTCTCTTTTTAAATACATACATATTACAGTTGAAAGCCATTGGTTCGGGTTTTCCCTCTCTTCTTGGCTCAGGTAGCTCATTCCGTACTTGTTTTAAAGCCGCGTACGAGGTTTATCTAGTATATCTGAGTGTGTTCCCTTACTTCTAGCATCCTACTAAAGGAATTGCTTATGAGAGCAGGTGTCTGCCTTAATTGTCCCCGCTGGATGTTGTTTTTTGCCTCATACTGTATAACATTAAGTAAAAATAATTTTTGCAGTGGGGGGTAGAGAAGAGAAGCTGTAATTAACATTTTATTTTCTGAATTTATGTTGTCCCCAAAGTTATACAAAAAACCTGACAGGGATGGGATCTGACCATAGCAGTTTAAAAAAGAAATGTATGAGACTCTTGAAATAGATATTCGGCTTTCATTTTTGAGGAATAAGCATAAATGGTAGGTGGTTTAATATAATAACCTTTATTCCCACAAGGGACACGTCCACGGTGTGATAGAAAGAATGTTCGATTTGAAATCTGAAGGCACAAATTCAGTTCTCAGATCTGCTGCTAATTTACCTTGGGCTTTACTAAAATAAGCATGATACCCCCCCCTTCCTCCCACTTGAGATGATTAAGTAAAATGTGGAGCATACTTAACCAGTCACCAAATAATTATTTATAGAACGACCTCTTTTTTTCCTGTAGGTCTTTATGATGCTTTGGTTTAAATCACAGTTTTTGTTACCTCGAAAGGTGAAAATAAAAGATTTTTATTCCAAGACGTTGACATAATAATGGTGTTCTACTAGAAAGAACATGTTTTAGCCCCAAGAAGGAATCTGGCTTTTTACCTATTTTTAACATAAGTGGATGCTAACTTTAGAAAATGTAGACTTTCTAGAAAAGCAAAAGGAAAAAACGAAATCATTATAGTCCCTCCAGTAACTGGAACCATTGTCAGTATTTTACTTTGTAGTTCTCATGTAGATGAGCTATCTCACAGGATGTTTATATTTGCATTTAATGTATTACACGTGAATTTCATGTGTTAAACTAGGTGACTTTATTTTTGTTCAAAAACATCTCCTCACATCTCAGACAATTGATGGAAAGATTTTGGTTGTTTGTCAAGACGTTACGAGTAATGTGTTCTATGTTTGTTGACCTGTGGTAATGTGAAATGGTTAAATATAAAAAAGGCTTCAGGGGCACCTGAGTGGCTCAGTTGGTTAATCATCCGCCTTTGGCTCAGGTCATGATCTCGCAGTTCGTGAGTTCAAGCTCCATGTTGTGCTCTGTGCTGACAGCTCAGAGCCTGGAGCCTGTTTCGGAGTCTGTGTCTCCCTCTCTCTCTGCCCCTCCCCTGCTCATGTGCACGCTTGCTCTCTTTCTCTGTCTCTCTCAAAAATAAATAAACATGAAAAAAATTTTTTTAAAGCCTTCATTAATGGAAAGATTGAGTAATATATAGATGCCCTAGCCACAAAACAAACTCGTTCTTTCAACTATTGTCAGAGTAAAACTGGAATATAGTGAAAATCTAGTTAACTTCACAAATGTCAGTCTTAAACTCCTGGTGGTTCAAGAGATGGATTTGAGTGGTTTACCTAGACAAGTGTACCCATATAGCATCACTATCATAGTGTCTTTGGGCACATTAGAAATAAATGCCCCCACTTCTCCCCGCCGCAGGAAGCCTTCGCACAAGGGACGCGGCATAGCTGGGGTAGCATAGTGGGGTTTCAGCGTGTCCTCACGCCATTGGCCAAGCATCTTTGTGCAGGCGGTGATCTGGACCACTACTTACGGTAATGGCACTCACTATTTATAGGTCCGGAGAGAGAGGTGATTCTTATGTTAAAACAAAGCTATCTTGTCTGAGATAATCTGGGCAGGGATGCCTGGGGAAATAATAAAGAAAACTTTCTTGAAATTTTATTATCAGAATATTCCAATTTTGAATAGCCGTGTCCTTTCCGGTGTTTAGCCTGGACTCTTGTTCTGCCGCTCTGCTTTGTGTTTTTAGCTTATGACACTGTTATGCAATGTCCATAGATCTCTATAAAGGTCTGGTTTAAGCACAGGAAGCAAGAGGACTTTTGATAAGACCATTGTGCTAAACCGGGGGTTTCAAATGTCAGGGACTATGAGACCAGGACAACCCTTTGAAAGAACATACCTACAAAAACTGGAAGACTAAGCTGAATAATTTAATGTAGGCCTTGCTATTTCACACAATGGGTAGTGATAAATTATCTTTCTTTAAGTTAACAATTAAATGAAGGGAGATGTTCCTTTCAGGTAATTTTGACCTTTGAATGCTTTTGGTAAAGAGCATCAGTGAACTCCAGGTCAGGGATCATCTGGATCTTAATAACAGTCACCTTTCATAAGCATGCCTTCCACTATATTCCGGTTTTAACATGTATTTTATCGGCTTTCACTCTTTACGTGGGCCCCGGGGCTAAGGATGGAACTTATTCTTGTGGAATCTTCCCCCTCTATCCCCTCTGTACTTTTTCTTTTTGGACTTCTGTTCCCACTCTTGATAAAGACGGGATTTGTTTCTTTTGTCCATCATGCCCCTCTCCCAGGGTCAGGTTTCTTGAGCTTCTCTCCCTTTCTATCCACACTGTATCCCCTGGGATCATCTTATCTGAATCCTGCTCTTTTTTATTCTCCTCCGGAAGGGATTTTTGTGGTTTATATACATACTCCCAATTTTGGCCTCAGTTCTCTTTTCCCTTTTAATTAAAAAAGCATGTTATAGTTAAATCTTTTCTGATTTACTCTTCTTACGTGGAAATGCATGGAGGGAAATGATGTATGTGCCTCCACACTGCAGAGCAACCCAGGGTGTGAATGTGTCTCAGGCACAAAGAGAAAGGTTGTACTTGGTTAATCAGCCTTGAAGGTAATAATAAAAGCTCGATGAATTATTGAGGTGTGTAGTCGCTTTCTGGAAAATCACTGCTTGATTTTTTTTGTGCACCGATTCTGATCTCTTTTGGCAGAGAGAACATAGCCCAACAGTTAAAAGGGCAGGCGTGGTTATGAAACGGACTTTTTTTCAGAGACGGGCATGGACACTTAGTAGCTGTGTAACTTTGGACAAATTAGTAATCTCCATTGGCTTCTCGCCTCATTGGCCAAATGAGGAAAACATATATGTGTGTTTTGTAGCTGAAGGTATTCTTTGATGTAATAGGTCAAGCTTCCCATTTTGCAGATGGGTAAACTAAGGCATCAAAAACTGAAATGATGGATCAAGCAAGGGATAGTGGAGTTGGGGGGTTGTTCACTGTTCTTTCGTATTCTTTCTATAACAATACAGAGTAATGTCACTTTTCTTTTGGAAATGCAATGAAAAGAGATAAGGAATTAGAATAAAGCAGATCCCCAGGGCCACTTCTAGTTGCCGTAGGGCCATTGCCGCAGTCCTGTGACAGTCTTCTTCCTGAAGACAGGCTGGGTAAATTGCCAGAGCGAAGCAGCTCGCACGCGGCTCACGCCAACTTTATTCTTCTGTGTCTTGCTTCATAGACTAAAGTTCTCTGTATTTCCCTTGCTTCTAAAAATCCAATTTGCATGGAGAACATGATAATTAGGAATCTGCTCCCCCACCACCCAAACTTTCTTGAGCCAGTATTAACCTATCTGTGGGGACTAGTTATGTTTTCATTTTCCATAAATTAGAGGCAAGCATAACTTTTTGGAATCAGTTTTTTCTTTTTCTTTTTCTTTTTTTTTTTAAGCTGAAGAGCTGAATAATATGCATGACTTTAGAAGTGGTTTTCCTTGGCATTAACCAGCATATGAAAGGCTGTAATAAAGTCAACAAATAACTTTGTAATCTACCAGGTTTTTGAAAGTGGAGATGCAAATAAGTTATGGGGTAGTGGTGATTTTTTTTTTTTTTTTAATTTTTTTTTTAATGTTTATTTTTGAGAGGGAGAGAGAGAGAGACAGAGCAGGGGAGGGGCAGAGAGAGAGACACACACACACACACACAGAATCCGAAGCAGGCTTCAGGTTCTGAGCTGTCAGCACAGAGCCTGACACGGGGCTCGAACCCATGAGCAGCAGGATCATGACCTGAGCCTAAATCAGACGCTTAACTGACTGAGCCACCCAGGCACCCTGGGGTAGTTGGTGATTCTTGGAGTATGTAGGGACTCAAAGGTTTCCTCTTCAAGACTGGAAAGTTGGAGGGTAACATACTTGAATAGAATTAGCTTATTATGGCTGGCTTGCTGCCTCTTCTTTGGGAAAGCTGTTTTGACTTTTTGAGATTCTCTGTCTCTGTCTCTCTCTCACACACATACATACTCCAGAATCAGGACACGTGACCTAAAAATTGTTCTGAGTATGTGAATCGAGGACAGGTAAGACAAGTGTAGGAATCGAAGATGGTTTCCAAATCCTGGAAGACTTTTGGCAGGAGGTTTTTATCCTCTTGCTTCTTGCTTTATAGATTGAAATTCTGGGAACAAAATTGATTTTTCTTGGTTCTGAAAATCAAATTTGGGAGGACTTTCCCAAGTCTTGCCGATTCTCTTTTGCCTTTACCCTGTGTCCCTCTTGCTTCCTGCTTAGGTAGTTCAAAGTGTTTGATAAAGCAAAAGTAAAAATTCCCTTCCAGGAAGCTAGTTTAAATTTTTTTCCTTGTTTAGCTTAGTGCTTGCCTTATCCAGAGAGGAAGTATAAGTAATTTTCAAATATTTGAGTACCTACCACGGGCCAATTTTAAGGCTAATGCTGGGTATGCAATGAATGAACACTGGATTTTTTTTCCCCCTTACTACCAAACTCTAACCCTTGTCTAACGGGATGAGACATTCTCGTTATCTTAGAGGGATAGCCCAGCTCAGTTTCTGAAGAAAAGGAAGGGAGAGGAGGAAAGAAGGAAAGGATGTGAGGGAGGGAGAAAGGAAAGGAAAAGAGAAGGAAGAAGGATTTCTAGCCACCAATCTACATACACTGCGTTGTGTGCTTTTAGGAGAAAAAGATGTAGTACTTTAAGGCATCTGCTTCTTTTAGTGGGTGCCAGAGACTTTATTGTTGGACCCTGTCCCACAAGGGCTTCTGAAGACCAGGGACGGCAAAAACTAAATGTTTTCTCCTTTGGAAAGCTGGTCTCTTGTGTAGATCTTTAGATGGTCCAGTGTGAACGTGTATAAAATTGTCTTGTTTCTACAACAAATCCTACCAAGCGGAGCAGATTTTCCCAGATAAGCCTTAGATAGGTTGTTGCCAAATACATCTTTGAATATTTATTACCCGGTTATAGTCTTTTTCTTCAACAGAAGTGGGTGGTTTTGGTTGAGAGGCTACGTGAGGACTTCAGACCATACGTGTTTTTCGTTTTCTTTGCTTTTGTGTGTGGTGTTAAAAGGCAACCTCATTTGGAATTTTTGAAAGCAAACCATGTCTTTCCTTAGGAAAGCCTTGATTTAGCTGACACATCTAATACGTGTAAGAAAGCCTTGATTCCCTTTGGGATGGTATCTAGATTCTTCTTAAAAGAATATGGTGCATTTTAGGCCTTCTTGGAGAGAAAGCCAAGTGTAGTGAAATGAACAGACTGAGGATGCTTCTTGGGCACCCTCTGATTTTGATGCCCTTCCCAGGGTCTGTTAGTCCCCTGTGCATAGATTGAGGCATAGACCGTTCCAAATACTATTATTTATTTAGTTTGTAATTTTTTGTTTTAAAACGACATCAAACTTCTAGAAAAGTTGCAAATATAGTACAAAGAGCTTTTCTTTCCTGAGCCAGCTTAGAGTAAGTTGCCAGCACGATGCTCCAAATATCCTTAAGTACTTTAGTGTTTATTTCCTGCAAACAAGGACATTCTCTTATATAACTGTCATACAACTATTAAAATCAGGAATTGGCATCGATACAGTACCAGCCCTCTACTCCTTAGATCCCATTCAGGTTTTGCAGATTGTCTCGCTAATGTCCTTTATTTTTTACGGCAGAAAGATCCAGTCTAGAATCAACGTATCGTTTGGTTGTTATGTCTCTTTCGTCTCCTTCAACTGAGAATAGTTCCTTGACTTTCATGAACTTGAAATTTTTGAAGATTGAAGGCCAATTATTTACTAGATAGCCCTTGATTTAGGTTTGTTTGCTGTTTCCTCATGACCAGATTCAGGTTATGTACTCCTGGCAGGAATATTACGTAAGTGTTGCCAGACTCTCCTCACTGCCCTTGACCCCGTGATCATGATTTTCATCGTACCATTCCATTACTGCTGCGATGTTACTCCAATCACATGATTTAATGGTGTCTGCCACTGTAAATTTCTTGTTTCCTCTTTGTAATTAATGAGTATTTATTGGCAAGTATTTTGAGAAAATGTAAATATCTCCTTCCTCCTCAAGCGTACGTTTATTTTTGTATTTATTATGTCATCATGGACTCATGGATATGTATTTTTTCATTATAATCCATTACTATCATTATTTATTTTCATGCTTAAATTATCTTGATTTGGCCAATGGGAGCCCCTTCAATCTAGTCTCTGTGTCTTTTTGACATGCCTTGATTGGAGTTTGTACACTTCCTGACTTTTTGCTACAAGAAGATGTTCCAGGCTCATTTTGTATTTGCCTTGTCTCAGTGGTAGATTCGGCCAGTTTTTCAAGGAGCATCTCCTTCTTAGTGGCTCTAGCCCCTGCATGGTTGCTTTTCATGTCATTACTGCCCTCTACTCCCCTACTGTTGCCTACCTAGCTTGGCCCCACCTAATAGCTTTTGGATTAAATTGTTCAGGAAGAACAAGGGCACATCTTGTTTTGATTTAATCATTTACGTTAGCTCTGTGTGGATTGGTGGGGGTGAAAGGGAATCTCTAACATATTTGATCTGTCATCCCTGAGGCCTTAGCGTATAATATAGTAAATGCTCAGGGTATAAATTCATTCAAAGACAAATGCCTTATTATATATTTATTAGGAATCAGTCATTGCAGGCACTGGGTGGATACAACAGTGAACCAAGTTTTAAAAACAAGAGGGGTGCCTGAGTGGGTCAGTCGGTTGAGCGTCTGACTTAGGCTCAGGTCATGATCTGGCAGGTTCTTGAGTTTGAGCCCCACGTCGGGCTCTGTGCAGACAGCTCAGAGCCTGGAGCCTGCTTCAGATTCTGTGTGTCTCTCTCTGCCCCACCCCACTTCCACTCTGTCTCTGTCTCTCTCTCAAAAAAAAAAAAAAAGAGAGAGAAAAAACATACATTTGTGGAAGCCCTCTGAACAGAAATAGTTCTTTGTGAAGGATGAGAATAATTTTCTAAAGCAACCATTTCCCCAAGTGTTTTTGTTTACATTAATATGTATTCAATAAAAAAAAAGGTTTTGACTTTGCACTTTTAAACCGTAGTTCTTATTAAAGTGCATAGACTAAATGTGTCACAGATTTTTTTTTTTTTTTAAGCCTTGGTAATTTCTTTTCTTATATTACCATAGTTCCTCTTTCCCCCTGAAGAATGCTACTGCCTTGCATATGGATAACTGCTTCTAAGGGCAAAATGGAAATTCTAGTAATACACAAATGTTAATTCATTAACTCCATGCTATAGTTTGTTACTTTCTATACCTCTGACCAGAGATACTTCCAGAGAAAAAAGTGATTTTTCTCATTATACTTTTGGTCATAAGTAATAGAATGTAGAAACAATAAGAATAGATCATAAGCTCCTTTCCGTTAACAGAGTTAATCATCTATGTTACTTCATTGAACTCCTGAGGGTAGAACTGTAATACAGAGCATATAATCAGACTCTCTCTTTTTGTATTGTAAAATTACTCAAGCATTTATTCACTCAACATGTATTCGACTACCTATTCTTTGCCAAGAATCTACCCACCTACCTTTGCCAAGTACCTACCTCACAGGACTCTTAAAGGATTAAATGAGACAACTTGTATGGTTTGTTCATAACACCTAATAAATATCTATTGGTTTGGAATGTGAAATTCCCTTCCTAGACCGTAAGACTGTGGCATCAGGAATTTTAACTTTTTCTTAACATAAAAATGTAATCAGGTTGTAATTGATACATATGAGGATTGAATGTATTTTATATGTAAATTCTAAAACAAACACCATCGACTTACCATTCAGTTTAAGAATGAGGATTAGAACATACTAGTGTCATTCAGACTACCTGTATATACCTTCCCAGTCCATCTTTTGCCCTCCCTCAGATGCAACTACTCTCCTGAATTTCCCTGAACTTTTAAATGCGGTTTTACCAAATGTGGCCGCTCTTCTCTTTGTTCAGCTTTGCTTCTTTTTGGTCTTTATGAAAATGGTGTAATACTGTATGTAATTTTCTGCGACTTGCTTTGTTTACTCCGTACTGTATAAGATTGGTTGTTGCAGGTTATTGATTTCACTGCTGTATAATTGTCCACAGAGCATGATTTGTGTATCCATCCTCTTGTTATCTAGATATCTAGACTCACCACCCCTTTTCATTTTGTTTTATTTTGTTTTTTTGTGTGTGTGGTTGTGTGTGTGTGTGTGTGTGTGTGTGTGCGCGCGCGCGTATTTTTTGTTTTGTCTTCTGTGAAAATACAGTTAGGAACCTTCTTGGGCATATCTCCAGTACACAAGTGCGAGAGTTTCAGGACAGTGGATTTCAAACTTTTATGGCTGTGATGCACAGTAAGAAATCTGTTCTCAAAAAAAAAAAAAGTTCTCCATGATGAAAGGACCCACATATGTAAATATACATAGACAAGTGAGACAAAGCTTCATACATTAATGCCTACCTTTACTACACAGGACGCAGTCTATTTTATTTTATACTGGTTTACTTATAGACAGTGATAGAAACCATCACAGTGTTTACGAGTCTCACTAATAAGTTGTGTTTGAGTAACAGTGCTCTGAACCAGAGGTTCTCAAACTGGGGCACATGACACACACCTGGAGAATTAGTACACATGAGGACTTCTGTGCCCAACGCACAGATACTTAATCGCGAGGTCTGAGATGGGACTTAATCTGAATTTCCAAAAAGCGTCCAGGTGGGGTGCCTGGGTGGCTCCGTCAGTTGAGCATCCGACTTTGGCTCAGGTCATGATCTCTCAGTCCGTGAGTTCGAGTCCCGCGTCGGGCTCGGTGCTGACAGCTCGGAGCCTGGAGCCTGCTTCGGATTCTGTGTCTCCCTCTCTCTGACCCTCCCCCGTTCATACTCTGTCTCCCTCTGTCTCAAAAATAAATAAACGTTAAAAAAAAAATTTAAAAAAAATAATAAAAAGCATCCAGGTAATACTGATGTTGCTGGTCTTCTGGCCCATTTGGAGAAATACTGCTTTAGGGTACAATACCTACACGTGGAATTGCTGAGTCCAAGGCCATTCACGCATTTAGCTTTTTATTTTATACTGTAGTGTAACAGTTTTGAGTCCTGTGTCAGCAATGTGTAAAGAGATCCTATTGCTCTTCTGTAGTCAGCCTTGTTCATCTCTTCCTGTTTTGTAGGCATACAATTGTACCTTAACGTGACCTTATTTTGTATTCCAGTAATTAGTAAAGTAGCTGAGCACACATTTCAGTGTCCATTCGTGTTTCTTTCTTGGTGAAATGCGTTCATGTCTTCTGCTTATTTTTCTACTTATTTGTTGGGGGTCTTTTATATTCTGGAGGTATGATCCATTGTTGGTTCTATTTATCATAGATCTCTTTTTCTAGTTTGCCCGTGTAGTGACTTTTTTTTTTTTTTTTACCGTGTTTATGGTATCTTTTGATAAACAGAAATTCTTAATTTTTATGTGGTCCTCTTTTTTATGGCTAGTACTTTTTGTGTCCCGCTGAATATGTTCTTCTCTACCCCAAGGTTAACTAAATAATCTCCTGTAGTTTTTTCTAACACGTTTGAGAAGTTTTGTCTAATATTTAAATATTTTCAAACATCTGGAATTGATTTTATGTATGCTATGAGGTAAGAGTCTAATTTAAATTTTTTCCTATGTAGAAAATCAGCCCCAGCATATTTCACTGAGTGGTCTCTTACTTTACCCAGTAATCTACAGTGCCTGTCAACAGATATTTTCATATCTGTTGGGGGGATGTGGTTAATTTCTGTTCCATTGGTCAGTTTGTTGATCTCTGCGATAATACAACAATGTTGTAATTGCTATAGTTTTATAATGAGGTTTGCTATATAATGTGACAAGTTCTATTACATCATTTCTTTTTTCTTCATATAAATTTTAGAATCAGTTTAAGCTCTTTGGAAAACTTTGGTAGGATTTGGATTGAAATTGCATTGCATCTGTGGATAGTGAGTGTTCTTATCCATGAACCTAGTCTATCAGTTTATTTAGGCTTTCTTTAAAGTTGTTAAAATGTTAAGATATTTTTGATAAAGGTCTAGCTAGTTGTTGTTTATTCCTAGGTACTTTATATTTTTTAGTTCCTGCTCTAAACAGACCATTAAATGTTTCCTATGTGTTGCTGATGTGTAAATATGCATATAGGAATTAAAAATTAATTAATTAAAAATAAGCAGTTTACATTTGCAGATTGATAATTGTAACCATCTTACTAAACTTATTAATTCTAGTAATTTTTATGGATAGGGCTTTTGTTTCTTCTGTCTGTACAGTCATAATACATAAATAATGACATATGTCTTTCTTATTTTGTATCTTTCTATCCTTTTATCCCTTGTCTTTTGTGGTCTTGTGTCACTAGGACCACTAGTAAACTACTGACTATAAATGTTTTTGATTTTAAGGGGAATAATTTTTTTTTTTTTTTTAAAGTAGGTTTCACACCCAGGGCAGAGCTCAGTGCAGGTTTTGAACTCACGGCCGTGAGATCCAACACCTGAGCTGAGATCAAGAGTTGGATGCTTAACTGACTGAGCCACCCAGGTGCCCCAGTTTTTAAGGGGAATAATTTTAATAATTCACCATTTAGCATGTTGTTTGCATGGGATTTTAGTAGCTACTTATTGTTAAGAAATTTATCTTGTAGTCCTGTTTTATTAAGAGTTTTGTGGGGCGCCTGGGTGGCTCAGTTGGTTAAGCGTCCGACTTCAGCTCAGGTCGCGATCTCGCGGTTGTTGAGTTCGAGCCCTGCATCAGGCTCTGGGCTGATGGCTCAGAGCCTGGAGCCTGCTTCTGATTCTGTGTCTCCCTCTCTCTCTGCCCCTCCCTCATTCATGCTCTGTCTCTGTCTCAAAAATAAATACAACGTTAAAAAAAAAATAAAAAAAAAAGTTTTGTGTTTTTCTGAGGCTCAGTCAATTAAGTGTCTGACTCCAGCTCACATCATCATCTCGTGGTTCATGAGTTGAAGCCTCACATCGGGCTCTCTACTATCAGTGTGGAGCCCGCTTCAGATCCTCTGTCTCCCTCTCTCTGCCTCTCCCACCCGTCAAAAATAAATAAACATTAAAAAAATAATAATAAAAAGTGTTTTTTTGTTTTTTAAAAAAAAAATCCATGGATTTTGTTTCCATCACACAAGTTTTTATAATCTCTTGAGATGAACAGGTAGGTTTTGTTTTTTAATCTGTTAAAATGGTGCTTGATAAGCATTTTTTTTTTTAAGTTTATTTATTTTGAGAGAGAGCACACATGAGCAGGGGAGGGACAGAGAGAGAGAATCCCAAGCAGGCTCCACTCAGTCATCACGGAGCCCAACCTGGGGCTCTATTAATCAACTGTGAGATCATGACCCGAGGCGAGGTCAAGAGTTGGATGCTGAACCGTAACCCGATGAGCCACCCAGGCCACTGGACAAGCATTTTTATCATGCTAATCTACTCTTGGGATAACTTCTTGGAACGTTCTTGGAATTGTTAGGATAAAACCAATTTGGTTTTGCTTTCTTAAGGTCCACTCCCAATTGAGTTAATTGTACTAATAGTTTCTTCAAAAATTTTGCCTCCATATTCTTGATTCAAATTGGTCTGTATGTTTCTTTCTCTTACTCTTCTTGGCAAGTTTTGTGCCTCTGATAATATTTGCTGCATAGGGTGAGAAACATTTTCTGTTTTCCATCTTTTTAGAAGAGTTTTTGTAAGATAGAAATGATCTTTTTTCTAGAACTTGCTTGTAAAACCTTATGGGCCTGATATTTTCTTTGTGGGAAGATTTTTAAACTACTTGACTTTAATAAAGGATTATGCTTGAGTTTTTTTTTTTTTTTTTGTGGATCAGTTTTAGTAAGTCATATTTGCCTACGAATTTACTTTCAAATTTGTTGGCAAAAAGTTATTTATGACTTTCTCATCTGTTTAAAGTGCGGGAAGGGCAGATAGGGGAGTGGGGAAACACAGAATCAAAAGTGGGCTCCAGGCTCCAGCTGTCAGCCCAGAGCACAACGTGTGGCTCGAACCCGTGACTGTGAGATCATGACCTGAGCCAAAGTCAGAGGCTTAATGGACTGAGTTGCCCAGGTGCCTGTCTCCTTTGTTTTAATCAGTCTTTCGCAAAGGGCTGTGAATTTCATTCGTTCTTTTCAAAATTCTCATTGAATTATGTTGAATTTTTTATTAGGTTTTTTTTTTTAACCTTTATACTCTTCCTTTTGCTGGAGTTTGTTATGCCATTGTTTCCCCAGATTCTCTAATTGTGAGTCATTTTTTTCAACTATAAGCTTTAAAGGTAAGATTTTTCCTCCAAGTACTGTTTTAACTATATTCCACAAATATTAATGTGTGGCGTTTTCTTTATTCAGTATGATCGGTCTGACATGTTCTATTTTAGTTTCTTCTCTAACCTGTGAATTGTTTAGAAGTGTGTCTGTCTTGGCAATTTCAAATGTGAGGAGGTTTTTGTTGTTGTTTTGTTTTGTTACTTTTAACTTAATTGCATTACCATAATTTCTTCTTGAATTCATTTGTCTTCTTCCTGAGATAAATCCTGTGGAAATTCTGTTACTAACAGGCTCTGGATAGTAAACTCAATTTTTGTTATACTCTAAAAGCTTTTCTGTTGCTCCTGTTAGGAAAAGTGGTTTTGCTGGTTGTACAATTCTAGGTTGACATTGACTTGCAATACTTTGAAAATATTTTCTTCTGTTTTTGTGAAGTCTGATGTCAGTCCAGTTCAGGGTTATGATAGTAGATGTTCAGCCATTACTTCTCTGGGGGAAAAATTCCTGATTTTTAGGTTTGCTTATTTCCATGGTGTAATGCTATTGCCATGTTAGATCAGTTTTGTGGAGTTGGGAACAGATGTGCCATAGCACAGAGTTATGAACTGTTTCCACTCTTCTGATTGATAGATAATAAGTAATTACCTTAAGAGCACAGATAATAATAATAATATGTAAAATGATTAGGAAGTGATGAGTTTTTTTTTTTTTTTTTTTTACATTTATTTATTTTTGAGAGAACGAGAGAGAAAGAGCACGAGTGGGGAGGGGCAGAGACAGAAGGAGACACAGAATCTGAAGCAGGCTCCAGGCTCTGAGCTGTCAGCACAGAGCCCGATGCGGGGCTCGAACTCACAAACCGCGAGATCGTGACCTGAGCCGAAGTCGGACACTTAACCGACTGAGCCACCCAGGCACCCCAGGAAGTGATGAGTTTTATCTGTTACCACTGGTTTTAATATTTATGTAATTTAACTTTTACTAATGGCCTTTAAAAAATACTCACTTAGAAAATTCCCCAAAATTTAACAGTTGGCTCTTGTAAGCCTGTATTAGCCAACTGTAGCATGCCGCTCGTTTATTTGTTTAGTTTTCAATAGGTAATCTCCTGCTTTTTACTGTTTTTATAATCTTTTTTGTCTTTAGTGTTCTTCATTTTTAGTAGAATGTGTCTAGGAGTAAATTACCTTTCATTTATATATATATCTTTTTTTATATTACACTTTTTTGGTAGATTCATTTATGATTTTGTAAAATTCTCAGCCATTATGTCACCTATATTCTATATTTTTTCTGTGTCTCTGATTAGATACTATTTTTCTTCTGTTTTCCATGCCTCTTAGTAGCTTTTATAGTTTGCATTTTCTTATATTTTTGTGTGCTTTCTGGCAGATTGTTTATATCTGTCTTCCAGTCTAAGAATTGTTTTCTTTTTTTTTTAAAAAATTTTTTTAATGTTTATTTATTTTTGAGACAGGGAGAGACAGCATGAATGGGGGAGGGTCAGAGAGAGAGGGAGACACAGAATCCGAAACAGGCTCCAGGCTCTGAGCTGTCAGCACAGAGCCCGACGCGGGGCTCGAACTCACGGACCGTGAGATCATGACCTGAGCCGAAGTCGGCTGCTTAATCGACTGAGCCACCCAGGCGCCCCTTAATAATTCTTTTCAACTGTGTTTAATTTGCTGTTTAATCCATTGAGATAATTCCAACAGTCATTTCCCCCACCCCCTCCATTTCTGAAAGTCTTATTTGTTTCTCTTCAATATCCTGGTCATTCTTACTCATCTCTTATCGCTTGGTCACTTTTGGGATTCCAACTTTTTTTCTTTTTCACACTTTATGTGTAATTATTTTATATTCTGCTTTTGATGATTCCAGTATGTGAGATCTTTGCACAGACTCTCAGATCATGGTGCTCTGTTTCTTTGTGTTCAGGGATGTTTTTAAATTGTGAGTTCCTGTTTGACTTCGCTGAACTTTGGGAATCCTGAAGTCCACATTCAGAGTACTTTCCTCTAACAGCAGGTTTCTGAAGGTTTTTCCTTGATTTCTAAGAGACACGGAGGTTCAGGTTTCCAAATCTGCCGTAGACTCCAAGTTTGGTCTTTGGAGACCTCTAAGAACATAGGCCTGTGTGTCCTTTGGGAAGCCTCATCTCACGTTTAGCTGTAGCTCACGGTTCACATTTTAACCCCTTCCTTCTCTCCTTTTTCTTTCTTTCCTTCATATACTCTTGATTCTTAAGAGTTTTCCCTTTTTAAAAATAAGCCAAGCAATGAAGAATTTTCTAATTATCCAATATCTAGTCGTATTGTAGTCAGAGTTCCCAAAGAGTCCACCATCTTGCCCAAATTTGGTTTTTCCCCAGAAACCATTGTATATTTGGCAGTTTTAACGTAGTTCTTCCTGTATGCTGGAGACTCAGTAAATGTGTAATGAATAACTATTGAGAGAAGGTGACAAGAGAGCATAACTGTGATTATATCTCACCATTATTTGTCTGTTGACTTTTTATGTCAGGTGCTGTTTTTCATCTTACACTTCCAGCTACTCCATTCCACTCTACATTGAAGATGGACTGTTCTTTATGAGTAACAATTACTTATTCAGCCTCATTGTCAGAAATTTATCTAGTACTAAAAGGGAAGACTGGAAGAATCTGACCAGTACGTTTTAAAGCTTGCTGAAAAAAATAGAAACAGTACAAAGCTAAATATATATAAACCTAGAAAGAGAAGTGATATAATTAATACTTCAAGTTTCTAGTTTCAAACCACAAAAGTAAACAGAAGTTTACTTGAAACTGTGAAGTCTTCTAAATAGAACTGTTAACAGTATTTAGTTATAATTTACAATTGAAGCTATAGCAAGTCAAGGAATAGTATATAAATAGAAGTTTTTACTTAAAATTTTTCAATTTGAGAGAGAGAGAGAGAGAGAGAGAGAGCGAGTACGCACAAGTTGAGGAAAGGGGCAGAAGGGGAGAGAGAGAATCTCAAGTAGGCTCCATGCTGAGCACAGAGCCTGATGCAGGACTTGATCCCCTGACCCTGGGATCGTGGCCCAAGCCAAAATCAAGAGTCAGACGCTTAGCTGACGGAGCCACCCAGGCATCCCTAAATAGCAGCATTTTTAAATGAGATTGGATTCTGAAACAAAAGCGTTTTATAGCATATGCAACATTGCTGAAAGTAGTCATTTGAGAAAGCAAGGCATTTAAAAATTTTGTCTCCTTGGAATATTATTCTGTAGAATATTTGAGCATTCTTGCTATAAATATTTTAACAGTTAAATTTCATATTTACACGCAAGGACAGTACTTCAGTGTATTTTTAATGTTGAAGACAATATTGGGTTTACTTTCAATGCTTCTGAACAGAGAGCTAGGGAGATGAAAATTTAGCCACTACTTACTCTGTTCACTTCAGAACTGAAAGAATGTTCAGTTGTTTCCTTCCTGAATTGTAAATATGACTTATAGATTTATTCTCTTTATCTTTAAAATGGTGTATAGTATAGTGAATAAAGCTCAAAATGGCATCTAAGTATCCTAAGCTAAATCTGTAGATTAGAGCTTGATGGCCATTTGCTCAAAAACAAAAACAACAAGACTTTCAGACCACGTCAGAAGGAAAATCGTAAACTTTTTTAGAACACAGGAAGATATCAGTTACTCAGTTCAATGGTTTCTCTTTTTTCTAACGCAAAATTTATTTCACACAGTCTCTGAAGTGAAAGAATGGGTACCAATGGGTACGTGAAAGAAGAGGGAATGTAAAAGTATCTTTGGGAGGTTGAAGAAATTTGTATCAAAATAATTCGTGTATATGGTTTAAAAGAATTAAGTAGCAAAGGATGGTATTTAGCAAAACCTGAAGTCCTATATTGTTTAAAAGATTTTTTTTAATGTTTATTCTTATTTTGGGGGAGAGAGAGAAAGAGCGCGCACGTGTGCGTGTGAGTCCGGGAGGGGCAGAGAGCGAGGGAGACCCAGAATCTGAAGAAAGCTCCCTGCTCTGAGCTGTCAGCACAGAGCCTGACACGGGGCTCGAACCCACAAACCACAGGATCATGACCCGAACTGAAGTCAGATGCTTAATCGACTGAGCCACCCAGGTGCCCCCAAAATTTTTTAAATAATTTTTTTTTTAATTTTAGAGAGAATATGAGGGCTTTTTTAATTTTAAAGCTGTGCAGTTACTGCCGGAAGTTTCCAAACTATATGCTTGTGCTGCTTTTTCTACAAGAGAATCTAACCCATTTGCTCCATCTCCTTTTCCTCCCAATATGACACCTTTTAAAGTCTTGTCTTGGATAGAAGTTTCTAGATATTGAACATAGAACCTACTTTTTGTTCCACCAACTATGAACCGTGTCTCTTGATTCTCAACTTTGGGAGCTCAGAGTATCCTAGAGTTTCTTTTCTATCTTCGTTCCTGTTTCTACCTTCTGTGTTTGTCATCCGAACATTTACTTTTTTGTTGTCACGCTTGATAGCATTGTGCTATGTAGCACACATTTTACGTGTTCTTGCTTATCTCTAGTAGTGGTAAGAGTAATTGAAAGGTAGTAATTGAATAGGTAGGGATTGAAAGCACTAACAAAGTTTCAGTTACGTGCCAAGTACATTAATTATATAAATTGTATACAAATATGTACACATAGGACTTTACATTACACTTATTTAATCATCAGGTTGATCTCGATGGTTTAGGTAAAGTGGTCTCTGTTTTCCTGACAAGGAAATTTAAGTCACTTAGCTAGTGGCAGGGCTGATTAGATTAATTTCTGTGAGTTGAAAATTGCAAACACTGTGCACTGTGGCGTTGAGCCTTTATTTTATTTGAGACTATATATTTTTGCCATTTCAAATTATGTAATGTGGCAGATTTTTACATTGCTTTTTAAAACATTTAATTGTGAGAGATGTACCTTACACTTCTGTGATACTTTTTAGGATAATTGGACATAATATGTGTTCTGCAGGTGTATTAGAGGAAAAGTTGATTTTTCATTATCTCATAGCCTTTTAAATGTCTGTTAAGTTGGAAATCGTTATTTGGTAACAAAAGATTCAGAGTTTCAGACCCTCGAAACCGATACCGGAAGAGCCTCTGATTTCAAAATAAGTTATTTGCCACCTACCCAACAGTAATGTGTTGTAACCCCTCGAATGGAACTAAGTAGAACTTCCTTTATACGGTTGTCCCCCAATGGCAGACACGTTCAGTGTTGTTTTTTTAAAGTTATTGAGCGCCTCTTCCCCACTACCCATCCTTTTTTCATTTCCAGCTCAGGTTAAGTTGGCGAGTTGGTTTGAAAACCAGCTGACCTTCTGAAAGGTCGGTGGAGGTATGGGCATTGGAGCCCGACTACTTGAGCTCACATCTCAGTTCTGCCACTAATTATGCCTGTGCCTTTGGGCACGCTGGTTTCTGTGCCTCAGACTCTTCCCTTGTCAAATGGAGTTAATAATAGCTACCAAACAAGATCGTTGAGTTAATAATTGTAAAGCTGCTACCTCAGAGTCTGGACAGTAGTAAGCATTTAGTGAGCCATTTCCACGGCTACCGTGACCACCATCCCCCAGTGCGGGAGCCCTCAAAGTGGCCTTTCTTTCTTCATTCTTTACCCACTGCAGTCTCTCCACCACATTGCCACCAGAAGAACTTTCTAAAATGAATAGTTGGTTCACATTGAATTCCTCCCTCAAGTCCTCAAGTGCATCTCCTTTGCTTCCCAGATACCACTGCTCTTTGTACCTGTTCTTGAGGCCAATGTGTCTTGATAAAGAATTGGCAGAACTCCTAGCCACATATGACTGAGGGGAATCTGTTACTCTTCCAGAGTCTCTCCTTGCCTGATCAATAACCTCTTTTGATTCTCTTTCATGTTACTTGTTGGTTTATGCTTAACTAATGGGATAATTGCTGCGTCTTTTGTCATTTGTGCAAAATCCAACCGTAACTATATTTCCGTAGGTGTAGTTATACCTATATTACTTGACCAGGATACAGATCCAGGCAAATGGAGGAATTTGGGGATGTGATTCTTCATTTTCCTAAGTCTGTCTGCTGCTCCTTCCTGGTCAGGTGTCCAAGAGGCTTTATTTTTTCCTTCCCTGAGCTGTGGAGATACACTGTAGAGTTCCTTCTAACTTCCTGGTTGAGTATCACCTCCAAAAACGATACAACATTATACAAAAATGAAAACAAGTAAAACCTTCCAAAGCATTGTGCTCTATACAAGCAGACTTTTCTTTTTCTTTCTCATGTTTAGATAAATATTTGATGTGCTTTTTATGTATAGGCCTTTTAGATTGTTATCGATTGAAAGACCCCATTGCTTTCTCAAGTGCCATTTCCTTACCATTCGTGTGATGTTCTTTTAGCCCCCTACCCATGACTGATAAATGTTAAATTTCGGGCCTTGTTGCTTCCAGTTTTAGCCTAGGTGTTCAAATCCATTTTTGTTCATTTTTAAAAATTAATTCCACCAACTGTTGTTGAAATGTCTTCTGCACAGTCTTGTCTTAATATTTTTTCATAAAACATTTCTAAAGGCAAACGGTGCTAAAAAGCCCATAAAAGTCATCATCAGTCCACTTTGCTCCTCTGGAACCTACCCACCCTCCCTACCTCTCCCTCCCTTCCCCCTACCAAACTGTGTGGCTGTTTCTTTTGGTATTTACCTACCTGTTTTGAAATATTTGTAAATTACTATCCTCCCAATTATATTTCTTTTATAGTAGGTTATGATTTTAAAATCAAGAAACTTCACCTTTTTTATTGATTTCAAACACTTTTTTAAATGTTTATTTATTTTTGAGGGGAGGGGAGGGTCAGAGAAGGAGAGAGACACAGAATCTGAAGCAGACTCCAGGCTCTGAGCTGTCAGCCCCGAGCCCGACGCAGGGCTCAAACTCACATACCCCAAGATCATGACCTGAGCCAAAGTCAGACCCATAACCAACTGAGCCACCCAGGCACCCCTTTTTACTTGATTTTAAAAAGGTAAGTTATCGATCTCCTTTAAGTCAGAATTAATTTCATAGATCTCTCCTTAGAATTTGAACCTTAAATTTACATTTAAGGCCATTATTTTATTTTATTTTTTATTAACACTTTTTTAATGTTTATTTTTGACAGAGAGCACGCGCAAGTAGGGGAGGGGCAGAGAGAGCGGGAGACACAGAATCCAAAGCAGGCTCTTGAGCTGTCAGCACAGAGCCAGATGTAGGGCTCAAACTCCTGGATGGTGAGATCATGACCAGAGCTAAAGTTGGAGGCTTAACTGGCTGAGCCACCCAGGCGCCCAAGGCCATTATTTTGAAAGCATAAATGTTGGTGAAATTTGTTTCTTTTACTTTCTTAATTATATTTGGTATTATAATGTTTGGGTATTTGTGAATCTTTTCATAGTTTTCTCAGAGTGAGTACTAACTGTATTTTTATGCTTGGTTCCCCCACCCTTTCTTTTCCTATTTTTTTTTCCACCCAGGCTTTTTTTTTTTTTTTTTTTTTTTTTAACATTTATTCATTTTTGAGAGGCAGAGAGAGACAGGGCACTAGTGGGGGAGGGGCAGAGAGAGGGAGACACAGAATATGAAGCAGGTTCCAGGCTCTGGACTGTCAGCACAGAGCCCAATGTGGGGCTTGAACTCGTGAACTGTGAAATCATGACCTGACCTGAAGTCAGACGCTTAACCCACTGAGCCACCCAGGGGCCCCCTTCTTTTCTTTTTTAAAATAAGAAATACAATAAAGGCTCTATACATTTCCTTTGTCTTTCTTTTCCTTTCTTTCTTTCTTTCTTTCTTTATCTCTCTCTCTCTCTCTCTCTCTCTCTCCCCCCCCTCTTTCTTTCTTCCTTCCTTTCTTTCTTTCTTTCTTTTCTTTCTTTTCTTTCTTCCCTGTTTATTTATTTTAAGAGACAGAGAATCCCAATGCAGGGCTCCATCTCACAAACCACAACATCATGGCCTGAGCGAGGATCAAGAAGCAGTCACTTAACTGAGTGAGCCACCCAGGTACCCCAAGGCTATACATTTTCCTCTTAGCATATGTTTTGTGATGCCTCTAGCTGTTTTTTAACTGTTTGTTTATTTTTGACAGAGAGAAAGAGAGAGAGAGAGAACTAGTGGAAGAGAGAGGGGGAGTCCGAGAATCCCAAGCAGGCTCCGTGCTGTCAGCACAGAACCTGATGTGGGGCTTGAACTCACAAACTGTGAGATTGTGACCTGAACCAAAATCAAGAGGCAGTCACTTAACTGACTGAGCCACCCAGGCATCCCACCCCTAGATTTTTTTATATGAAATGGCCTTTTCATTATTTTCTCCTGACTGATTTCTTTTAACCTTTATTTTCTAATTTTTTTTTTAACGTTTATTTATTTTTGGGACAGAGAGAGGCAGAGCATGAACGGGGAGGGGCAGAGAGAGAGGGAGACACAGAATCGGAAACAGGCTCCAGACTCTGAGCCATCAGCCCAGAGCCTGACGCGGGGCTCGAACTCCCGGACCGTGAGATCATGACCTGAGCTGAAGTCAGACGCTTAACTGACTGAGCCACCCAGGCGCCCCTTTTATTTTCTAATTTTATTAGAACTTCATTCAGTATAATCTATTCAGGCATTTTATTTTTTAATTTTTTTTTAAGTTTATTTATTCTGAAAGAGGGGGAGAGAGAGGGGAGGGACTTGTACTCCTGAACTGTGAGATCATGACCTGAGTCACAACCAAGAGTCAGAAGCTTAACTGACTTAGCCACCCAGGTGCCCTTATTTAAGCATTAAGAAAAAAAAAATTTTTTTTAATGTTTTTATTTATTTTTGAGACAGAGAGCATGAGCAGAGGAGGGGCAGAGAGAGGGGGAGACACAGAATCAGAAGCAGGCTCCAGGCTCTGAGCTGTCAGCACAGAGCCTGACGCGGGGCTCGAACTCACAGACCGTGAGATCATGACCTGAGCTGAAGTCGGACGCTTAACCGACTGAGCCACCCGGGCACCCAAGCATTTTAAAAAGATTATTTTAAAGTTCATTTTATGATACCTTTATGATTGATTTTTTCATTGTTTCATGGGCTCATTTAAAACTGTAGGGGGCGCCTGGGTGGCTCAGTCAGTCCAGCGTCCAACTTTGCCTCAAGCCATGATCTCAAGCCATGATCTCATGGTTCGTGGTTTTGAGCCCCACGTCAGGCTCGGTGCTGACAGCTCAGAGCCTGGAGCCTGCTTCAGACTCTGTGTCTCCCTCTCTCCCTCTTCCCCTCTCCCCACTCTTCTCTCTCTCTCTGCCTCTCAAAAATAAACATTAAAAAAATTAAAAAAAAAAACTATAAACTTTATGCATGAGATAAAAAGTTTTATATGTAATTATTAAATTTGTGGGTTGTTTTAGCCAACTTCGCTGTTTATTCTCATTTCATTAAATCTGCCCGTTTCTGACAAAGATGTATGGATTTCTCATTTCAATGAAATGTTTTTCAAGTTTCTCTTTTTTTTAATATGTATTTTTTAATGTTAATTTTTTTTTTTTTTTCCTGAGAGAGAGTGCAAACAGGGGAGGGACAGAAGGCGGGGGGCACAGAATCTGAAGCAGTCTTCTGGCCCTGAGCTGTCAGCACAGAGCCCTATGCGGGGCCTGAACCCATGAGCTGTGAGATCATGACCTGAGCTGAAGTTGAACTCTCAACTGACTTAGCCACCCAGGCACCCCTTCAAGTTTCTCTTAGATATTCAATACTTTTTGCTACATATCACCTCGCTTTCATTTTTTATTTTATTTATTTATTTTTTTTAAGTAGGCTCCACAGCCAGTGTGGAGCCCAACGTGAGACTTTAACTCATGAGCCTGAGATCAAGACCTGAACTGAGATCAAGAGTTGGATGCTTAACCAACTGACCCATCCAGGCGCCCCTAACAAAACTTAGCTTTTAAATTGTTTATGCTGTCTCGTCTTCTTAACCTTGAGGTCTGCACTGTGTAATATGAATGTGGCGCTCATGCTTTCTTTTCGGGTTAGTTAGCGGATAGTTCTTGGCCCGTTCCTTTTCATCTTAAACTTTTCTCCATTGTTAGATGTTGTGTTTCTTGTGACCAGTCTGTTTATGCCCACTTTTTACCCAGTCTGTCTTTTAGTGAGAGAATTCAGCTTCCCTCTTTTATTCTGTGAGTAATAGTGGATTTTATTACTTTTTGCCTTGTTCATTATTTATATTTGTGACTTTTTCCATTTTTCTGGATTTTGCTTTCATTTTCAAGTTGATATTCATTTCCCAGTTTCCCCCTGTTTATGTGGCAGTCCTGTACTTTTCCATTTCATTATTGGCCACCTTCCCTTTCAATGGTTTGTAATCCAATTTTTTTCCTGCTTTCCCATGTAAAAATGATACCAACATTTTCCCTCACCTCGACACTCCATCCTTCTCTAACTTTCCTACGTTTCTACAGAGAGAATTTAATTTTTCAGATCCAGAGTTTTGTTAGCCTTTTTTGGTGTGTGTTTCAGGAATTCACATGGAGCACTTCACTTCTATTACATATTCCAGATAGTTGATCATCCATTTAGATTTAATTCTGTGTAGAAGGCAAAGTACATTACACTTCTGTCTCCTCTCCACCTTCCCACACATAGCAGGTCTCGTTTCTAATTTAGTTACTGTTTGGTTAAAGTCCCTTCTCAAGTCCTTTCCTTAGATGGGGCAGTGGGTGATGTGCTCTTTGAATCCTTAAATTTCGGCAAACACTTCTTTCACACCGACCGTGTGTGTAGGATGTTTGGGTTGTGCTGCTTTTTCCCTCAGCAGTCTTCATTTTACTGTTTGTTCTTCCCAGTTCTACTGTCAGAAATGAAAAGTGCCATGTAATTTCATTCCTTTTTAGTTTTAAGTAATTATTCTTTCTGGCAACTTGTAAAGTTTTCTTTCTATTCTTAAAGTTGAGGAATTTTAGTGTGATATTCTTGAGTGTGTCTTTTTTCTCTTACTAGTCCTGCCGGGATCTTGAAGAGCCCTTTGAGGTCACAGTTCAGTCTTTCCTTTTCTTCCATATTCCTTTAACTATTGCCTGTCTCCCATCTCTTCCTTTTCCTCCTTTCAGAGACTCTTCCGGAACTTTTCCTGTGGTTGGTACATCACTTAGGGCTTCTCAATCTGTTCTTCAGGTTTCTTCTCTTTTCCATTAATGACTTACATCTCTTTGTATCCTTATGCTTTGAGATTTCTTCCAGTTGATCGTTCACGCCACCATTGAAGAGTCTGTCTTCTCCTTTATCTACTGAATTATTCAACTTGGAGGGTTTTGTTTTTAAAGTTTAGTTTAGATAATATTTTAAACCCATAGAAATTATTGTCCGTTCTCGGTATGCCTCTTCTGAAATAATCGTTCCATTTTTGACCTCAGTGTTTCATCTTTGTCCTTCAGAAGATCTGCTAGGTCTGTTCTCTAGGTCTGTTCTCTAGATCTGCTACGTCCTATTCTCGCCTACTGTAGATATGTTATTTATGTGTGCGTTGGGGTTCAGGTTATCAAGAGACCATATGTTTTTATAATCCTATAACTGATGAGGGGTAGGCATGTTGTACATTTCATGTGTATGCACCTGGACGACCCTGTGCCTGCCTTCTGGCCTCTTTGCATCTCCAGCCTCAGGAGTAGAGGGGACTCTCCCTCCTGTTGAGTGTCTCCTGAACACCTTTGGGGCAGAGGGGGTGGCTGGCAGTCCTTGTGCAGTTTTCTGTGGGAACTCTTCTGTGTCTTGCTTAGAGCCCAGAGCAGAGCAAGCCCCATATCAGTCCTCTTTCGAGATGCCCATAATCCCATGGCCACATTCTTCAGGCCCCATTCACTGCCAGCTGGTCCCCAGAGCTGACTGGTTCAAGAAGGCAAGTGGGTTGGATTTGAGATGAAAGTTGGAGGAGGTGAGTCAAATTTAAGGTCCCCTCTTTCCCCACAATCCTGGATTTTTATACTTGATTCATAGTTTCAGATGGTATTTCACTCCTGTGCCATATGTCGTGGGTTTTTAAAAAATTTTTTTCTTAAGTTATTTATTTTGAGAGAGACAGAGATAGCACAAGTGGGGGGAGGGGCAGAGAGAGAGAGAGAGAGAGAGAGAGAGAGAGAGAGAGAGAATGAGAATCCCAAACAGGTTCTGTACTGTCAGGTTTGATGTGAGGCTTGACCTCAGGAAACCACGAGATCGTGACCTGAGCCGAAACTGAGAGTCAGATGCTGAACTGACTGAGCCACCCAGGTGCCCCCCATTTGTCATGCTTTAGTGGCATTACAGAGAGATTTTTAGTTTGAAACCTACCTTTGAGTGTTTTACCTAGCTTTTCATATGCATAAACTCTTGGACTCTATTATAATTTCCAGGGAGTATCCTTTTCAGATGCACTGTGGACAAATCAACTTTTAAAGGAGAAATTTTTGCGTTGGGATAAATAAAACTCTTCTGAGGGAGTTTATTTGTCTGTATGCAAATTTCACCGAACAAAGATATGAATCTAAACATCTTGTGCAACGCGGAAGCCAGTCGAATTGGGACAGAGACCGAAAATAGGAGCATAGGTAAAAAGGAGAGACAGGAGCTGGAGAAAGAATCAACTTTGCATTATCAGTGGTACTAGGGAGAAGACGTGGTGATGATAACACAGCAATTGAAAGCCACATATAATCAGAAAACCTTATTTTGTCCAGTAGCTAATACCTTTTCTTAAGCTATCTACTAGAGTTGCTGACAAGTGTATTAGAAGAGATTATGTATTAAAAGGACCGATCCTGTTCCAGAAAATTAAAACAAGGAAGCATTCAGTAGAATCTGAGAGGCTGAAAAACAATATTGTACCCTATATTCATAGGTAGTAAAGTTAGTGCAAATATGTACATGTTTGTTTAGATAGTCATTTGCCTTAAATATTTGATATCTGAATTATGCACACTTATTCTCCCTAATATTGATATTCATTTTGTCCTAATGAACTTCAGGCAAAGAAAATTTGAATTATATGACATGTGTAAACCTCCCATTGAATGGTAATTAGTCTGTTCTGCTTAGTGGCACTTAAGGTTAATAGTTGAGTAAAAATTTTTAATTTTTTTTTTCAACGTTTATTTATTTTGGGGACAGAGAGAGACAGAGCATGAATGGGGGAGGGGCAGAGAGAGAGGGAGACACAGAATCGGAAACAGGCTCCAGGCTCTGAGCCATCAGCCCAGAGCCTGACGCGGGGCTCGAACTCACGGACCGCGAGATTGTGACCTGGCTGAAGTCGGACGCCCAACTGACTGCGCCACCCAGGTGCCCCAGAGTAAAAATTTTTAAAAAACAGTGACTTGATCTCCGATATGTGTGGGATAGATAGGCTGAGAATCAGTTCAAGCTTTTATTCTGTGTCAGTAACAATTCCTCACTTTGTATCTAAGCCTCGGTTTTACATTTATTGCATGTGTGACTAGAGAGTCAGGTGACAATACATCTGAACTTTGCCATTTATCACAGACCCAGGACAGAGAAAATGTAGTCTATATAATAGGAACCATTCTTTCACCTTTTTTTATATTTTCCAAATTTTTATTTATCTGGGGTGTTGTTATGGGCTCTTTTTCTTTTTACCTCTCAGTTGTCATAATTTAAAGGAAGCTTTTTGTAAAGGGGCAGGAGCGAGAGTAGCTTGCTTCTATGAAGATTTGTTGGGTTGGTGAAAAGCTGGGCATTAAATACCCAGGCCAGTGTGGGAGCAAAAAGTTATAAAATTTCTGGAGTTTTATACTTAAAATCACATGTATGTGATTACGAAAGGAGTCTAAACTTTCTGTGACACAAGAGTCTGTGTTCTATACCACTGTGTACTTTGCATTAAGAATTCTAGTTTGTCCCTCAAAAGGGTTTTAGAAATAAATCATGGAAGGAGCCCCGTAGAAGTTTTTTTTTTTTTTTTTAATACTGAAATTTACTATTTTTTAATGCTTAATATTAGAAAGTATGTTGGTAGGTAGGGGCACCTGGGTGGCTCAGTCTGTTAAGTGTCTGGCTTTGGCTTAAGTCATAATCTCATGGTTCATGAGTTCGAGCCCTGCATCGGCCTTTGTGCTGACAGCTTAGAGCCTGGAGCCTGCTTTGGATTCTGTGTCTCCCTCTCTCTCTGCCCCTCTCCTGCTTCTCTCTCTCTCTCTCTTTCAGAAATAAACAAACATTAAAAAAAAAAAAGAAAGTATGTTGGTAGGTAAAAAATCTGTGTGTTTTAAAAAGTCACATTTATAAACCTACGTATAATACTCCATAAAGGTTAAATATTGAGCAACAATGCTTGGGTGTTCTAGAGCCATAATTAGAATACTGGTTGCAAATTGCCAAAATTCAGTGAGTCAACAAACCAATTAAAAAAAAAAAAACTGAAGGATATTAGATTTCAAATGTTCTTCCTTAATTTAGTTTTCCCATTATACTTTATTTTAATTATTCATAGTATTGCTTAACATGCCAGGAAATGTCTTGTAATAGAATTTATAAAATAATGTAGTTTCAGTAACATGAATACTATCTTTAGCATTCTGCTTGTAAATCTCAGATAGAGATGTTTTGTAAGGAATCATCTAGTTTGATGCATAAAAGCACGTCTTTGCATAGTAACTTTATCCATTTTAGAACTTTGAGACCAAATGCTCACTTGAGAAAAATAAATGGAAATGATTGGTATATGTCATTTTGTTGTTGTTATTGTCGACAAATAAGGAAAAAATTGTAAGAAAAAAATATATAGTCCACTAACATAGAACAGTAATTTTTCATTTAAAGTATTTTTCCTCAAATTTTTATTTAAATTACAGTTCGTTAACATGCAATGTAATATTAGTTTCAGGTGTAGAATTTAGTGATTCATCGCTTCCATACAACACCTGGTGCTCCTCACAACAGGTGCCCTCCTTTTTTTAAAAAAAAAATTTGTTTTTAATCTTTTATTTATATTTGAGAGACAGAGACAGAGCATGAGTGGGTGAGAGGCAGAGAGAGGGGGAGACACAGAATCCAAAGCAGGCTCCAGGCTGTGAGCTGTCAGCACAGAGCCCGATGTGGGGCTCAAACTCCCGAAATATGAGATTATGACCTAAGCCAAAGTCGAACGTTTAACCGACTGAGCCACCCAGACTCCCCCGGGTGCCCTCCTTAATACCCCCCATCTACCTCCCTTCTGGTAACCATCAGTTTGTTCTTTATAGTTAAGAGTTTGTTTCTTGGTTTGTCTCTCTTCCCCCCCCCCGGCCGTGATATTCATTTGTTTTGTTTCTTAAATTCCACGTATGAGTGAAATCATACGATATTTGTCTTTCTCTGACTGACTTATTTTGTTTAGCGCTATACTCTCTAGCTCCGTCCTCATTGTCGCAAATGACAAGATTTCGTTCTTTTTTATGGCTGAGTAATATTCAATTGTGTGTGTATATATACACAGCACATCTTCTTTATCCATTCGTCAGCTGGTGAACATTGGGGCTCTTTCCATCATTTGGCTGTTGTTGATAATGCTGCTGTAAACATCGGAGTGCATGAGTCCCTTCGAATCTGTATTTTTATATCCTTTGGGCAAATACCTAGTAGTGCAATTGCTGGGTCATAGGGTAGTTCTATTTTTACTTTTTTGAGGAACCTCCATACTGTTTTCCACTGTGGCTGCACCAGTTTGCATTCCCACCAACAGTGCACGAGGGTTCTCCTTTCTCGACATCCTTGCCAACTTGTTGTTTCCTGTGCTATTAATTTTAGCCAGTCTGACAGGTGTGAGGTGATACCTCATTGTAGTTTTGATTTGCATTTCCCGGAAGATGAGTGGTGTTGACCATCTTTTCATGTGTCTACTGGCCATTTGTATGTCTGTTCATGTCTTCTACCTATTTTTTAACTGAATTATTTTTTTTTTTTTGTATGTTGAGTTTTATAAGTTCTTCATAGATTTTGGATACTAACCCTTAATCACATATGTCATTTGCAAATATCTTCTCCCATTTCACAGGTTACCTTTTAGTTTTGCTGATCATTTCCTTTATAGTGACTATTACTTGCTTTTTTTAAAAAATATTTTTATTAATGTTTATTTTTGAGAGACAGAGAGAGAGACAGTGAACAGGGGAGGGGGAGAGAGGGGGCTCAGGGAGAGAGAATCCCCAGCAGGCTCCACGCTGTCAGCACAGAGCCTGATGTGAGACTCAAACCCCTAAACCATGAGATTGTGACCTGAGCCGAAATCAAGAGTCAGAGGCTTAACCAACTCAGCCACCCAAGCACCCCAAGTATTACTTTATGATAGTTATTCATATACATGCTTTTCTCTTTTCTTCTTACGTAGACCCTATAGGTAGATTGACTGTTTTAGCGAAAAGCATAGCCCCTGCCCAACTGTCTTTTCAATTCCGCTAGATATTTAAGGGACACAGGATTGATGTACAGATCATTGACTTTGAGTGAGTTAGAGGTGCAGCAGAACGAGCAAGCCTTGAGATGTAAATTCCGGTTGAAAATTTGGACATGTATTTGCCATTAGTTCCATTAGAAGGTGGAAGTAAGCAAGAAAGAGCTTTTCTTTTATCGTATGGGTGTAGATTTTTACAAGTCCGGGATCTACTTCTGTGTCCTAGTCTTACTATTAATGGTAGAGGGTCACAAATGTGTTAAGTATGAATTTAAATTTTGTTCCTAAATAGAAAGGTTCTGTGTAGGCCATATATACTGAGGTACTTATATCAGTGAAAAAATAAGCAGCACATTTAAAATGGAATAGGCAGTCGTGAACTCTTTCCTCGTGATTGCACGATAGTAATTGGCTAAAGACTTTTCAGTCCATTTGATGACTATTTGGTGACATGTTTGTTCTGTTGGATTTCTCTTTGCTAGTGGATGGGAGACACTTTCTAATGAAATGACACTCCCATGAAATTTGGGCAGCAAAAAAAAAAAATTGCTTTTTATCTCAAATTGAGAATTCTATTCTTTCTTTTTTGGGTCTTGTGATTCTTGATATTAAAAAGCCATTTAAGATTTAATATTATCGGGCCTCACCATGCGACACTGGGCTGTTTTTCTGCCTTGTCCTCGATCTTTGCCTTAGCTGGATGCTGTTCCCCAAATACAATTTCATCCCTCCTTGTCGTGCTTCACTCTAGTCGCGGGTCTCCCAAGTCCTTTCTCATTTTTCCCTTCCTAGTAATGCCCTGCTTATCCTTGAGGATCTAATTCAGGCGTTACTTCTCTATAGATTTCTGAACGATTCTTCTCCCACACCCCCAACAGAACCAATGGCCGCCTTCCTTTTGTGGTCATAGCACATAGTTGGTGGCTCTTGGAACAACCATGACTCCTAGATACGTCGCAGTTCCTAAGAGTCGGGGCCATGTGCCATCCTTCCTTGTGTCTCCTAGAACAGGCGTTCCGCGAACATTTGTCCAACCGAAATGTTTAGAACGCCATGCTTCTCGTGATTAGGAGAGCAGCTGGCCTCGTTAAACCCCTTGATCACAGTGGCCCTCGTTCCCTGTGTTCCTCACACACCCTGTCCCCACCTGTTGCACTGTGCCGATTGGTGTCTAAGAAAATGCATTCGAGAGCGATCAAAGAAGGATCCTTGTATGTGGATGCAACGCGCGGGGGAGCCGGCTGGCGACTCCGCGTTGCTCCGGAGCTCTGAGTTGCGTTCTCTTCTCCCCTTTCTGCAGGACCCGAACAGGAGCATTCATACCAGCAGCAGCAGCAGCAGCAGCTGTAGCAGCAGCAGCAGCAGCAGCAGTAGCAGCAGCAGCAGCAGCTGTAGCAGCAGCAGCAGCAGCAGCAGCAGCAGCAGTAGCAGCAGCAGCAGCAGCAGCACCAGTTTTTCAAAGCCTCACAAGTTAATGAAGGAGCACAAGGAAAAACCTTCTAAAGACTCCAGAGAACATAAAAGTGCCTTCAAAGAACCTTCCAGGGATCACAACAAATCTTCCAAAGAATCCTCTAAGAAACCCAAAGAAAATAAACCACTGAAAGAAGAAAAAATAGTTCCTAAGATGGCCTTCAAGGAACCGAAACCCATGTCAAAAGAGCCAAAACCAGACAGTAACTTACTCACGATCACCAGTGGGCAGCAAGACAAGAAGGCTCCTAGTAAAAGGCCCCCCATTGCAGATTCCGAAGAACTCTCAGCCAAAAAAAGGAAAAAGAGTAGCTCAGAGGCTTTATTTAAAAGTTTTTCCAGCGCGCCACCGCTGATACTCACTTGTTCTGCTGACAAAAAACAGATAAAAGATAAATCTCATGTCAAGATGGGAAAGGTCAAAATCGAAAGTGAGACATCAGAGAAGAAGAAATCAACTCTGCCACCGTTTGATGATATCGTGGATCCCAACGATTCCGACGTGGAGGAGAACATGTCCTCCAAATCTGACGTGAGTAGTCGTGTTGGTTTTCCTCCTTTCCCATGTTAGCCTTCAGATCTTATTTCAGATGTCTGTAGGAGAAAGGATGAGGGAAGAAACTGACAGCCGAACCGTGAAATGGTAGCATGGATGGGCCTAGAGATGAATTTCCTTAACTAATGGAAAGAAGGAAATGAAATCATTAAAGAATCGGCAGACATTTGGACTGTGATGGAAATTGTTAAAGGAAAGATACGTTCCGTAGTGTAATAATGGGCTGTGTTGAATAGCAGCAGGAAAATTGAGATGCTCCTTGGCACTTAGTTACTGTGCTTTTCCATGATTGCTGATTTAGGAAAGTGAGAAGAATGCGATAAAACTTGAATATATGAGAAAATAAATTTAAAAGACAAATTTAGAAAATATTGGGGTGCAGCTATAACGTTGATCTTTTTGATCAATGCTATGAAGTAATTTGTTTACCGAGATGAGAAGCTGGTGTAGTATTTTTAAGAGGTTTTCTGGAGGCAAAATTGATATAATGATATACCGTATAGATTTAAAATGTATAACTTGGTAAAATTTGACACATATTTGTACTTGTGAAAGCCGGTGGTGGTATTTTGAAAAAGAACCACTTAATTTTTTTTTTTTTTCTTCCTTTGGGGCCATGGTCGGGGTATGTGATCTTTGTTTTTGCTGATGGGTGGGATTAACTTTTGTGGATGCCTAAAAGACCATCTGACCATTTCACGTCCCTCCAAAATGTTACCTGATGTTGAGATTTAAACTTACAATTGCAGATTTCTCAGAGTTGGAAGGGGGGTTCACGCTATCTATTCTAACTTCTCGCCAGTATAAGAAATCTTATGCTTCCAGTGACAGAACTATTAGTATTTGAAATAATATTCCATTCCAGTTCTAGAGAATGAACGTTATTTACTTTGAAGTCAAATTCCCTTTTTTTTTAAAAACAATCTTTAGCCTTTTAAAGTTACTTATTAGTCCTGACCAGTCCAAATAATCTCCTTACTTTGGCTTGTCAGTATTTCTAGACAATGGTCAAGGAAGATGTCTGGCTAAAAATTGCTGGCAATTTGAGACTATTTCTCTTTCTGTCCCACGGGTTCACCATACACATGTTCCTAATTCGAGTGCTGGCAGAGGTGGAGGGACTTCGTAACAGATTCTGTCTTCTGCATTTGCGCTGGGTAGAAGGGCAGCCGGGGTGACAACGTGGAGTCACAACCGATCTCCTGTTGTCCAGAGACTACTTCCTTCCCCACTACCCTCCATAGCTAATCTTGAAATTGTAATAGAAGATCAAATTAGGAGCACAGTAGCATATAAAATACAAGAGATTGGGGTAATTTGTTCCAGTGTTTGGTAAATGTTTTATAGCAATAGTTTATTGAACCAATGAGAACTAATGGGTTTGTGCCAACACGTCAAGCATTTATTTTTCCTCTTGTGCTTTTTACTTAGGGTCTTCTTTTTTTTTGTTTTTTTTAAAGCTTATTCATTTATTTTGAAAGAGAGACAGCACGAGCGGGGGAGGGGCAGAAAGAGAGGGAGAGTGAGAGAATCCCAAGCAGGCTCCGAGCTGCCAGTGCAGAGCCTAGATGCAGGGCTTGAACCCATGAAACTGTGAGATCGTGACCTGAGCTAAAACCAAAAGTCCAGCACTCAACCGACTGAGTCACCCAGGCGGACTTAGGCTCCTCTTAATACAAAACTTGTTCTCAATTAGGTGTTACTTGGAAAGTTTTTTTGTATGTTTGACTTTTATCTCAAATCACCCTAAGATGTCCATTGATCCTCTTGGGGTGTGATTAGTCTATCAAGATTGTCAGGTTTAGCCACTTAGTCTTTCTGTATTCTGACGTGTTGTGACTCTTCTCGAACGGAGGTTTTCCAGTTGTGGCTTAGGATTCAGTGGTGAGCCACGAAACCATTTTAGCATGTCGTCACCAGTGTTTACAAAAAATCAGAATACGTTGTAATCAGCATGGGTGAGTAGTGGTTTGTAAAAATTCTATTTCATAGGCTGTGTGTGTTTCTTATAGTAGGTTATGGTCAGAAAGGCATCTTTCTTGAACGTTAGCTGATTAAACGACATTCCTAAAGCAAACCTCTTTCTACATGAAATTGTCCCAGATGATCATCGTCCTTAGATAACTCTGTGCATTTTTGTTTTTATTTGTCTCTTGCTCCCTCCCTTTTCTATATGATTTATAAGATATGACTTTTCTTTTCATAAACTTCATGTTCAACTTGGTGTATTAATCCTAAACCATAATTTGAAAAGTCTTTTGGAGTAAAGAGTTAGAATCTTAATTCCTTACAGTAGGGAGCAAATTTTCACAACAATTCATGACATAGGAGAATCACATATCCAGTAATTGTTATAGGAGTTTTTGTAACGGGTTCTGCACATCATTATAGAGAAAGTCTCTAAAGGCTTTTGGATATTATTTGGGTATAAAACCCAACAGATACCCTTTCTTTATCAGTTTTCTGGTAGTAGTGCTTTTATTGTTGCTGTTGTTGGTTTGATTCTCTAAATGCAGGTGGTGGAGCCGAAGAAAATTGATGAAAGTCGTCCCAAATAAGCCATGACTCAAAAGACCTTTCTGTGAACAAAGAAGATAAGGGAAGGGTGGTGGAGGGAGGGAGGGGAAGGGAGGTGCTAAAGTTCCCTGTATGCAATAATAGAGATCACCTTTGTCTGGCCTTCTTCCTACCTGGTGTTCCCACTGTGGGCAAGACAGAAGGAATGGGAGACAATTGTAATGGAGAGCAGTGAGGAGCCCAGATTTTCCCTTGGCCAGTAACAGATTTGATAGCTTGGGACAGGCCCAACTTCAGTGGGCATACTGTAATATCCTGGTGGTGAGTATGTCTGTATCTGAGTAAGTGTGGTAAGATGAGCTGATCTCTCTAACATCCTTTCCAGCTTTATTATTTGAATATGAACCAGATTTGTGTTCATTTATGGCAGATAGGGTCGTGGGTAATTTTAGGCACAATGGGCAGAGATCATGGTCTTTGAAACAGAAGAAAGAGACAAAAAGAAATTGGAAGAGTATGAAGAATTAGGAAGGGCTGGAAAGAAAAGATTATTTACCTGGTAAGCTTGTAAACATCTTACCTGGGTACAGGTTAGTTACAGTAAAAGGAAGAACTTAAAAAGTTTTTTTTAAATATTTTATTTATTTTTGAGAAAGAGGGAGACAGAGTGTGGGCAGGGGAATGGCAGGGAGAGAAGAGACACAGAATCTGAAGCAGGCTCTAGGCTCTGAGCTGTCAGCACAGAGCCCAATGTAGGGCTCAAACCCATGAACTGTGAGATCATGACCTGGGCCAAAGTCACATGCTTAACTGACTGAGCCACCAAGGCGCCCCTAAAAGGAAGAACTTTTTAAAGAAGCTTTTCCATAACTAAGTTAGATTCAGGTTTTATATAAAAATAAAATCAGTGCTATTACTGATTACTGGAAGCTTACTTAGATTGTTGATTCATATGGTTCCTCTTGGTTAAGATTTTTATATACTTCGCATAGAAAAGTAGAAGTACATCCATGCTTTGTATTCCTACGTGTCGTTTTTGAAGGATCACTTATTTGTTAATAAGCGGTTAGGCAGGCCAGGTAGGTAGGTAGTCAAGTAAGCAAATAATTAGGAGTTTGTAGTGTGGTGACAGACAGGCTGTGGTTTGAAGCCCAGCTCCTCCCGTGATCTTAAGCAAATGTTTTAACCTTCTGTATTTTAGTTAATTCTCTTGTAAGGTGGAGATCGTGATAGTATTTACTATGTAGGATTATTGTGAAAACGGTAAAGCACCTATGAGCACATTAACCAAAAGATGCTAGTTAACTATGGTATGTGTGATGTAGCTTCTGGCAACCTTTATAACATACAGCTTTGAAAGAGATTTTTTGATATTCAGAAATACTGTAGAACTCTAGTGTCCTTGTTCAAGAGTTGGTTTATATGTTTTAAAGGGGCAAAAATACTAGGTCACGTTGCTCTGAAATTTGTTTTGAGAAGGTATATGTCCTTGATATTGGTACGCATTTGTTACACGGTGACTGGAAAATTAGAGGGCTTTAAATCAAAGCTTTAAATCAAAAGTCAAGCCAAAAAGTGTCCCAGGATCTTTGAGCTTTTTACTTCAAATAGGTAAAGGACAAGGACATACCTAGCACTGTATTAGGTAGGCTCTTGCTTGTTTGTTTTATTGCTGCTACTATTTTTTTTTTTAATTTTTTTTTTCAACGTTTATTTATTTTTGGGACAGAGAGAGACAGAGCATGAATGGGGGAGGGGCAGAGAGAGAGGGAGACACAGAATCGGAAACAGGCTCCAGGCTCTGAGCCATCAGCCCAGAGCCTGACGCGGGGCTTGAACTCACGGACCGCGAGATCGTGACCTGGCTGAAGTCGGACGCTCAACCGACTGCGCCACCCAGGCGCCCCAATTGCTGCTACTATTAAAGGAAGACGTCCTAAGAAATGACTTCTCTGTGGATTGTTATTGATGTTACATAGAGTCATTTTTAAATACATTTTTCAATTCCTGAAATGTTTGTTCTTTTCTAAAGAAATTTAATATGGTCACATGAAAATCCATTGGTGATTTTTCCCGACAGAATTAAAGAGTTGCAGGGAGACAGAGGGAGTGGTTTATAGCGGGTGAGCATTTAGCAAATACAGGAAACATGGTAAGAACGTGTTTTTGCTATATACATAAATGTTAGCATTAAGAATATTTTACCTTCAAGGACCTCCGTATTTCCCGTTAGAGTAAGGCTACTCTTGGTTTAGGAAATTATCACCTTGTGGTCATGATGGTCATTTATGGAAAGTAACCTTCCTAGTGATTGACATGTGCTAGCAGCTAGAAGGGTGAAGGTCTGTATCCTTGTCAACTTAAAGTTTATAATTGTGGTTTACATGAACTTGTTTACACTTTAATTGACAATTAAAAAGAGCCCAACTATCTATCACGCCTCCTGTATTCCCCTAGGTTTTGTGTTTCATTTAATTCAGCTTCCGAAGAGAAATCTATTGGGTTGATCATGTTTTGTGATATGGGGAAGTTTGGTATTCATAGCAGAGAAGAAGGGAGACAGAGTAAAATAAAACTGAAATAAGTATTTATAATCAGATGTGGTTTTGGTAGTAATTTCCTTATCATTGCCGTTGCTTTTGCCTTGCTCTGTAGAGATTTAATTGTGATTTAAAAGTGCAGACGTGAAGAGTTTTCACTGTCTTTACTTGAAAATGGGCAGGGTGCATTTGGGTAAAATGTTACACACTTCAACCTGCCATGTGAGGAATGAGATTATAATCCTGTCCTTTGATACTTTGGTTTTACCAACGTTGTTTTCTTGGTTAAAATCTTCTTGAGGGAAAGGGATGAAATCTCTTCTAATAGTAGCATTTTACCAGTGGTGGTTCAGATACAGGATAAAGAATTCAAACCACCTTAGCAGAAATTTCTTTTGAAAAGAAAAAAAGGAAGAAGGAAAAAGAAACTTCCCCTCTTTTGTTGTGCCTATTTCCTCCCACCCCACCCTGTTCCTTGCCCTGCTTAAACTGTCTGGAGCTGGCAGTAAACGTCCTGTTGTTGAAGCATTGGCCTTAGGTTTTTATGTGATGGAAGGTTGTGGCAGTCAGAGAAGAAGGTCTTTATTGTGTTTTCAAAGTGGCTTTTTAATGACTTGTAATTCCAGCACATGCAAGAGCTGTAAAGTCTGTAAGCATAGTGAGTGAGCAGCTGGAGAGGCCATTCATTAAGGGCAGCCCTGCCTCTGGGGGGGGGGGGGGGGGGGGGGGGG
>NW_024412401.1:8316660-8333657 GCF_014898765.1 Herpailurus yagouaroundi | reverse complement strand
CCTCTTGTTCTGGACTCCTGTTCTCTGCATCTTATAACTGGAGGTAAACATACCTGAAGGGTTGCAATCCTTCCTCTGATAGATTCAGCTCAGTGTGGAACTTTGATTAAAACAATAGGAAGAAAGTTAACTTTGTTGAGTGCATGGAGATATTTCACCTGCCCTTGTTTTCAGCTGCTTTTTTGCTTGTTTTCTATGTCACATGTGAACGGGTAGAGGGGTGGGTATGGTCCAGCGAATCAGCTATTTCATTTACTCAGCCACATTCCTGACTTAGTCCAAAAAAGGATTTGGAGTAGTCAAAAGGGAGATTTTTACCTTAAAACAGAGTTAGGGGCTTCTTCTCTTCCTTGTTTGGGTATCATACTAAGCCCAAATTGTTCCACAATTTTTAAACTAAATAATTTGTTAGAAGCCCTTAGGTAGCCGAGGGCCTTGAGCAGACAGGGGATTCTATCATTGCAGAGTTGTTGTTACCCATAACTGCCAAAACTCAGCATTTTTACTTGTATTGAATTGTACGTCTCAAAAATTCCATGAGCCTCCTTCAAGAGAGCTGCATTGCCTCTTCAGTGCACTATTGTTTCTTACTCTGGGGCCCATGATCTTTACCTAATTGTCTCATCTGTCATCTTTAGACACAAAATCAAAGATGTGATCCAACATGGTCTTTGCATGGCCAGCTTTACCATACCATTGGGATGCCTGTAGTTGAACATTCCTTGAGTGCTTTCTATGTGCCCATCCCCCGTCTAAGCACTTGACTTGTTTTAACTCATTTAATCCTGAAAACAGCTTTAGGAAGTAGGTAGTATCATTATCCCCGTTTTATAGATGGGGAAACTGAGGCTGAAAGAGCTTTGGCCACAGTTGCCATGTGGTGGAGCCAGGATTTGATCCCACTTGGTAGGAGCTCACTCGAGGGGTTTCGGAGCGAAGCAGATCTTTTTTTCCCATGGATTCATATTACATACGCAGAGATGTGCTTCATGACATTGGCGTCAGTGCTGTGAAAGCCTTTGGTATAATGTTCTTGTTCCATTTATGAATCATGTTTCTTTGACCTACCTATTGATTTGGACTTTTACCAACAGTCTTCAGGAAGTGATAGGTTGTCCTTAGCGCTGGATTTGGCATACACAGGGAGGGAAGAGATGTAAACCGTCCAGGGATCTCTGACTTCTTACACACGCTTGCTTCAAGTACAACAGACTCCCGTGGTTCTGGGTTTCACATTATTGTATGATCACTATTTCCCTGCCCCCAGAATTTTCCCACTTGCTTTTGTGAGGGATTTATGTTTAACAGAGCTGAGCTGCAATATCAAGCTTTCCCAGAAGGTGCCACCAAATAACAAATGGTGTCCTACAGTTCGAAGATCACTTCCCTTTGAATCTTGTAGTTGTGTTCGGTAATTTCATTTTCTAGTGTCTCTAAGTCCTTCAAAATGTAGGTTGCGCTTTCTTTGAATTAGGAGACAAGATAACACAACAGCATAGGTACAGGATGGTTTTCTTTTGGAGTCTATGTAATTATTTAGAAAAGTCTGAGAAATTGTTCTCAGTGGGTAACGGTTTATGACTGGAAACTTTCAAGGCAGTCTCAAGGTCCTCAAAGAAAAATCACCCGTAGGAGGCTACTTTAGGTCACTAAAGGTGACGGCACAGTGAGATGTTCCCAGATAAAGTCAAAGATCCTTCTATTAGGAGAAAATGGAACAGCATTACTAAAGTGTTTGGAGACAACAAACTGCCTTTGAATTCTGAGGATACAGAGGATAAGGATGTGGGGGCGCTGGAATAGGGAGAAATATTCAGAATTGTTGACACAGAGAAAAGGAATTTCCTTGCTTTTCTTGGTCATGGGAGAAAATGTACGTATGGGGTCCTCAGATGTGATGTGATACTATTTATTTAACCATTTTTAAAAATGTTTTACTTATTTTTGAGAGAGTGCGAGTGGGGCAGGGGCAGAGGGAGAGGGAGACAGAGGATCCGAAGCGGGCTCCACGCTGACAGCAGCAAGCCCGTCACGGGGCTTGAACCCACAAACCGTGAAATCATGACCCCAGCCGATGTCAAGAGTCCAACGCTCAACTGACTGAGCTGCCCAGGCACCCCTGTATAACCATTTTTTTAATTCAAGTGTAATTAACATACCATGTTATATTAGTTTCAAGTGTACAACAGAGGGCTTCAACAATTCTGTACATCAGTCCTCATCGTGGTAAATTTACTCTTAATCCTCCTCGCGAATTTTACCCCATGCCCCCCCCGCCCCCGCCTCCCCTCTGGCAACCACCAGTTTGTTCTCTGTATTTAAGAGCCCGCTTTTTTTGTTTCTCTTTTTTTTCCTTTGTTCATTTGTTTCCTAAATTCCACATATGGGTGAAATCATATGGTATTTGTCTTTCTCTGACAGATTTATTTCACTTAGCATAATACCCTCTAGAGCCATCCATGTTGTTGCAAATGACAAGGTTTCGTTCTTTTTTATGACTGATTAATATTCCACTCTGTACACACACCACATCTTCTTTAACCATTTGTTGATGGACCCTGGGCTGCTTCCGTATCTTGGCTATTTTAAATAATGCTGCAGTAAACAGAGGGGTGCAGATAGCTTTTTTAGATTAGTGTTTTCATTTTCTTTGGGTAAATGTCCAGTAGCAGAGTTATTGGGTCATAGGGTAGTTCTGCTTTTAACTTTTTGAGGCACCTCCGTACTGTTTTCCACAGTGGCTGCACCAGTTTGCATTCGACCAACAGTGCACAAGCGTTCCTTTTTCTCCACATCCTTGTTAACACTTGTTTCTTACGTTTTTGATATTAGCCATTCTTGCAGGAGTGGGGTGATACTGCATTGCGGTTGTGATTTGCATTGTTTGGATGGTTAGTGATGCTGAGCATCTTTTCATGTTCCTGTTGGTGATCTGGATGTCGTCTTTGGAGAAATGACTATTCAGGTCCTCTGCCCGTTTTTTAATTGGACTATTTGGGGTCTTTTGGTGTTGGGTTGTGTAAGTTCTTTACATGTTTTAGATATTAAGTCCTTATTGGATATACCATTTACAAATACCTTCTGTCATTCGGTAGGTTGTCTTTTTGTTTTGTTGATGGTTTTTTTCCTCTGTGTAGAAGCTTTTTATTTTGCTGTAGCCTCAATAGTTTAATATTGCTTTTGTTTCTCTTGCCAGAGGAGAAGACGTATCTAGAAAAATGTTTCTACGGCTGATGTCAGAGACACTACTGCCCATGTTTCCTTCTAGAAATTTTATGGTTTTGGGTCTCACATTTAGATCCTTAATCCATGTTGAGTTGATTTTTGTGTATGGTATAAGAAAAGGGCCCAGTTTTATTCTTCTGCATTTAGCTATTCAGTTTTCCCAACACCATTTCCCATTGCACATTCTTGCCTCCTTTGTCATAGATTAATTGACCATAGAAGTATGGGTTTATTTCTGGGTTTTCTGTTCTGTTCCATTGATCTATGTATCTGTTTTTGTGCTGGTACCATACTGTTTTGATTACTTCAGCTTGGTAGTATATCTTGAAAGGTAGGATTGTGGTACCTCCAGTTTTTTGTTTGTTTTCAAGATTGTTTTGGCTATTTTGTCTTTTGTAGTTCTGTACAAATTTTCGTGGTATTTGTTCTAGTTCTGTGAAAAATGCTCTTGGTATTTTGATACAGATTGCATTGACCCTGTAGACTGTGTTGGGTAGTAGGGACACTTTAACAACATCAGTTCTTCCAGTCAGTGAGCATGGAAGATGTTATTTTAAATAAATAGGTAAATAAATTACTAGAGTACCCTGGCTTAGGACTTCAGTGTTTATACTTACTATACTGTTTTTTTTTTTAATTTAATTCTTGAACCTTGCTTTATTTTGTGGCTCTTTTATTTTTTAAATATAAACCACCATGTCACTTTGAGTAACTGCAAGCATTTCCTTCTAAACAAGTTTGTTTGTAATTATTCTTTGATTACTTGAGTGATGTTCAATAACGTTCAAAAATATTTATGTGGTAGATACTTGTGTATATAAACACTGTACCTGATGGTACAGATGGTACAAAATTAGAACTGAGGCTGAGCTTGGAAGAACGAAAGGCATGAGGAAGAGGAGATGAGGAGTGGAGAAAACAACTTGATTAAAAAAAAAAAAAAGCTAATGGCAACTGTAGATCGTTCTGTGTTATCCTCACTGAAAGTGAAGAGAGATCCTACAAGCGAGTCTTGCCATTAATTTATCGCACTGGTTTGTCAGGAATGAAGGAAGCCTTATCGAACCCTACTGCTGCTAGGGGTGTCCCGAGCAGTTGCACTTGATGGCCTCTTTTTTCATCCATGTAATGTGTGCGATCGCTTTCATTCTCATCTCATGGATACGGAAGTGGAAGAGCTAGAACTCAAGTCCAGTTCTCACTACTCCCAAAGCCCATGCTTTTTTGGTGCCGTATCACCAATTACACCTTGTTGAGAGGAAAATCACATCAAGTGAAAACCACTGTGGTACTGACGAACCCTTTTCGAGAAAAAAAAATCTAATTGGCACGATTAACTTTCCCACCATCTGGCTTCCTCCCTGACTCACTAATAGTGCCGCAGTTCAGTGAAAGGGGGAGAATAAGAAATAAGATGTAGCCATAATACTGGAATACTTGGCCATGAACGATGGCAGACAAGAAGACCTGGCTGTGATTTCCAAAACGATGATCAGCTCATACTTCCAGTGCATCGTTATTATTCTCTACTAAGTAGAATTGTAGAAAGTATTGAAAAGCCATGCTACCTTAGAGTCTATCCAAGGGCACTGTTCACCAGTTTACCATCTTGCTAGATTATTTCTTGTACTTCATGCTAGGGTATGAAGTAACAGTAACAGTGTTACTCTGAGAGGTCCCATTTATTGTATTGCATCATCAAACAGTTATACTCACAAAGAACATGCAGAAGGAAGGTAGGTTCAGACTTCCACGAGATAGTGGTGTAGGAAAACCCTGAACTCACCACTTCCCATGAACACACCAAATCTACGGCTGCATATGGACTGTTTACCTCTGAAAAAGATCTGAACTAAAAGGCAACCAACGGAATGGGAGAAGATATTTGCAAATGACATATCGGACACAGGGCTAGTATCCAAAATCTATAAAGAGCTCACCAAACTCCACACCCAAAAAACAAATAATCCAGTGAAGAAATGGGCGGAAGACATGAATAGACACTTCTCTAAAGAAGACATCCAGATGGCCAACAGGCACATGAAAAGATGCTCAACATCGCTCCTCATCAGGGAAATACAAATCAAAACCACACTCAGATATCACCTCACGCCAGTCAGAGTGGCCAAAATGAACAAATCAGGAGACTATAGATGCTGGAGAGGATGTGGAGAAACGGGAACCCTCTTGCACTGTTGGTGGGAATGCAAACTGGTGCAGCCGCTCTGGGAAACAGTGTGGAGGTTCCTCAAAAAATTAAAAATAGACCTACCCTATGACCCAGCAGTAGCACTGCTAGGAATTTACCCAAGGGATACAGGAGTACTGATGCATAGGGGCGCTTGTACCCCAATGTTTATAGCAGCACTCTCAACAATAGCCAAATTGTGGAAAGAGCCTAAATGTCCATCAACTGATGAATGGATAACGAAATTGTGGTTTATGTACACAATGGAGTACTACATGGCAATGAGAAAGAATGAAATAGGGGCCTCTGTAGCAACGTGGATGGAACTGGAGAGTATTATGCTAAGTAAATAAGTCATACAGAGAAAGACTGATACCATATGTTTTCACTCTTATGTGGATCCTGAGAAACTTAACAGAAACCCATGGGGGAGGGGAAGGAAAAAAAAAAAAAAAGAGGTTAGAGTGGGAGAGAGCCAAAGCATAAGAGACTCTTAAAAACTGAGAACAAACTGAGGGTTGATGGGGTGGTGGGAGGGAGGGAAGGGTAGGTGATGGGCATTGAAGAGGGCATCTTTTGGGATGAGCACTGGGTGTTGTATGGAAACCAGTTTGACAATAAATTTCATATATTAAAAAATGAGTGTAAAATATATCATAATATTTGTATGCTGATTACATGTTGAAGTGATATTTTTATATACTGTACTGGGTTAAATAAAAAACAATTAAAGATTAAAAAAAAAAAAAAGATCTGAGAACTAGATGAACTGCTTCTCCAGAACAGGAGAGGAAATGACTACATCAGAATGGGTAGGAAAGGCAGACACTTGGTCTCACCAAAACCCCACCCCTGGTGCAGCAACACACAATAGGGAGGGGTCTCACCAGACCAATACTTCTTGTTTTCTGTTTTTTTAATATTTATTTTTGAGAGAGAGAGAGAACAAGATGGGGAGGGGCAGGAAGAGAGGGAGACAGAAGATCTGAAGTGGGCTCCATGCTGGCCGCAGAGAGCCCGATGCAGGGCTCGAACTCCCAAACCACAAGATCATGACCTGAACCGAAGTCTGATGCTTAACTGACTGAGCCACCCAGGCACCCCTCCCCCCCCAACTCTTCTTCTGGAGGAGCAAGGGGTTGGTGCTCTACATCAGGTTACCCAACTCTTGGGATCCGTGCTGGAAAGACAAGCCCCTAAAACGTCTGGCTTAGAAAACCAGCAGTGCTGACATCCAAGGGACTGAAGTGCCGTAGAAACCTGAGAGTCCCCGTTGAAAGGGCTTGACGTGTGGTTTTATTCACTCTGAGACCCAACAGAAATAGTGTTTGAAAAGTGCCTAGACTATATAGGAAGGAGATTCATTTGCCAATCTAAAAGTATTTGCCAGAGGGGCAGGGGGCGGTTGAAACTCTCCCTGGAGATGGAGGCACTCGGGGACACTGGTTTTGCCCTCTCTGCCTACCCTGATAGCACAGGTCAGCGAGCTCCCTTGTGGCACCCTCCCACTGCCTTGCTAAGACCCGTGGGGGCCCGCAGCTGCAGCACTATCCTGCTGCCTTGCTGAAGCTGGAGAGCGCAGGCACTTGGAGTACTCCCCCATTCCTTGCCTGGGGCAGGTGAGCATGCGTGGTCATGGCATTCTTCTGCTCCCACCCCAAAGCCCGGGGCACTGTCCTGCTGTTTTCGAGAAGTCCGTCGGTGTGCACAGTAAAGACATTTCGTTGCTGCCTTTCTGAAGCCGGCAAGTGTGTCCCACCTTCACATGTTTATGCCAACATAAATCCAGCGGGCACGTGCAGTCCACACAAAGGATGCTCCTTGATCACCTGACCCTGGTGGCCAAGGGGGCTGGTATTCCTGAGCTCCACGGGAATGTAATAATCAGACCATTCTTGGGAGGCTACACCCCCCCAGGGCTCTCCACAGACAGCAGACTTGAACACAACCCCAGTCTTCCAGTGAAAAAGGTCTCTTTACTTAGAATGGAGCCTCAACCTAAGAGACAGGCTTCAGGTTTCCCATATATCTGGAGGCTAAGGAGGCACTTCCCGGCAACATTAGCAGAGAGACACTGTTCTTTTAACCCCCCCTCGGCCTTACTACAGCTCAATGAGACCCCCCAGAAAGGAGCTTATATATTTATTTGGGACCCTCATTTTTGCACCTGGGGGACACCTCCTCCAGATCTTCTGGTCTTGAAGCCAGGAGGGTTTACAGTTGTAGCCCCACAGATCTGTATATATTGGCATATTTTAAAAGCTTGTCCCTGAGGGTCTGTTTTCCAATCAGCCTGAAATTAGATGCTAAATGAGATTCCTCCCCTTGGAACATTGATAGTTCATGGCACACCCTCAACAATAGGGACATATCAAGAATAAATCCGGCAGTTTAGACAATCACAAAGGTTTGAGAGACAACCAAGAGCTAGGGCAATGTTGAATAAGAAGGTTTATCACCTACACAGGCCACACCTTCAAGACTGAGAGAGGTAGCTATTTGGCCTAGTACGTAGAAACAAACACAGAGGTCAGGCAAAATGAGGAAACAGAAATATGTTCCAAATTAAAGAAAAAGGCAGAAAAGACCTTAATGATACAGAGATAAGTAATCTATTTGATAAAGAATTCAAAGTAATGGTTATAAAGATGCCCACTGAACTCAGAAGAATGGATGAACACAGCAAGAACTTCAACAAAAAGCGTATGTAAGAAAGTAGCAACCAGAAGTCACAGAGCTGAAGGATACAATAGCTGAATTGAAATGTACACTAGACTGCGTGAAACAGAAGAGCAGATCAGTAGCTGGGAGACAAAGCAATGAAACTAACTTATGAGACAGAGCAGCAAAAAAGTAATTTTTTTAAAATGATAACTTAAGAAACCTGTGGGACACCATCATTTGGAATAACATTTGCATTATAGTGGTCCTAGGAGAGACAAGAGAGAGAAAAGGGCAGAAAACTTACTTGAAGAAATAATGGCTGAAAACTCTGCTAACCTAGGAAAGGAAACAGACATAAGATGTCTAAGATGAACCGAAAGAGAGCCACATCAAGATACATGATAATCAAACTGTCAAAAGTTAAAGATAAGAGGGAATCTTAAAAACAGCAAGAGAAAAAACAAACGGTTACATACAAAGGAAACCCCATGAGACTGTCAGCAGATTTTGCAGCAGAAACTTTGCAGGCCACAAAAGAATGGCATGATATATTCAGAATGCCGAAAGGAAAAAACCAAGAGGACTCCACTCAGAGCGGTTATTCAGAGTTGAAGGAGAGAGAAAGAGTTTTCCAGACAAGCAAAAGCTAAAGAAGTTTGTCACTACTAAGCTGGCTTTACAAGAAATGTTAAAGAAACTTCTTTACGCTGAAAAGAATTAATAACAATTAACTAATAGCAAACTAATTAATAACAAAACATATGAAAGTAAAAATCTCCTTTGAAAAGGTAAATATATAATAAAGGTAATGGATAATCATTTACAAAGCTAGTATGAAGGTTAAAAGACAAAGGTAGTAAAATTAAAACTGTAATAGTTAAGGGCTACATAAAATATGAAATAAAGTATGACCTCAAAAAACAAAATGTGAAGTGGGAGTAAAAATGGACTAAATGCTCCAATGAAAGTATATTGAGTGGCTGAATAGATTGAAGAAAAAAAGACATCTATATATTGCCTAGAAGAGTTTTACTTCAGAAGTAGGGACATATGTAGACTGAAAGTGAAAGAATGGGAAAAAAATCTTCCATGCAGTTGGAAATGAAAAGAAAGTTATTGTAGCTAAACTTAGTTTAGTGTAGTTAAAATACACTTTAAAACGAAGACTGTGAGGGGCGCCTGGGTGGCGCAGTCGGTTAAGCGTCCGACTTCAGCCAGGTCACGATCTCGCGGTCCGTGAGTTCGAGCCCCGCGTCAGGCTCTGGGCTGATGGCTCAGAGCCTGGAGCCTGTTTCCGATTCTGTGTCTCCCTCTCTCTCTGCCGCTCCCCCGTTCATGCTCTGTCTCTCTCTGTCCTAAAAATAAATAAACGTTGAAAAAAAAAAAAAAAAACGAAGACTGTGATAAAAAAACAAATAGGGGAACTACATAGTGATGGTTATTCCAACATGAAGATATAATATTTATACATGCACCCAACATCAGAGCATCAAAATGTACAAAGCAAATATTAACATAACTAATTGGAGAAGTTGACAACAATACAATATTGGTAGGGGACTTTAACACCCCACTTACATCAATGGCTGTATCATCCAAACGGAAAATCAGTACAGAAATATCCACCTTAAAAAACACAGTAGACCACATGAGACTTACTAGATGTATACAGAACATTCTGTCTACAAGCGGCAGAATACACATTCTTCTCAAGTGCACATGGAACGTTCTCCAGAATAGATCACATGTTAGGCCATGAAACAAATATCAGTAAATTCAAGGAGATTGAAATCAAATCAGCTAAAGGAAGAAACAAGAAAAACCACAAATACACTGAGATTATATAACCTGTTACTGAACAACTACTAGGTCATAAAAGAAATCAAAGGAGAAACAAACAAATATCCAAAGGCAAATGAAAATAGAAATACGATATATCGAAACCTGTGAGATGCAGCAAAAATGATTCTAAGAGGGAAGTTCATATTAATATAGGCTTGCTTCAAGAAACAAGAGAAATCTCTGGGAATGCAAGCTGGTGCAGCCACTCTGGAAAACAGTATGGAGGTTCCTCAAAAAACTAAAAATAGAACTACCCTATGACCCAGCATTTGCACTACTAGGCATTTATCCAAGGGATGCAGGTGTGCTGTTTCGAAGAGACACATGCACCCCCATGTTTATAGCAGCACGATCAACAATAGCCAAAGTATGGAAAGAGCCCAAATGTCCATCAATGGATGAATGGATAAAGAAGATGTGGTATATATATACAATGGAGTATTACTCGGCAATCAAAAAGAATGAAATCTTGCCATTTGCAACTACATGGATGGAACTGGAGGGTATTATGCTAAGTCAGATTAGTCGGAAAAAGACACAAATCATATGACTTCACTCATATGAGGACTTTAAGAGACAAAACATATGAACATAAGGGAAGGGAAACAAAAACAATATAAAAACAGGGAGGGGGACAAAACAGAAGAGGCTCATAAGTATGGAGAGCAAACTGAGGGTTACTGGAGGGGTTGTGGGAGGGGGGGATGGGCTAAATGGGTAAGGGGCACTAAGGAATCTACTCCCAAAATCATTGTTGCACTATATGCTAACAAATTTGGATATAAATTTAAAAAAATAAACATAAATAAGTTAAAAAAAAAGAAGAGAAATCTCAATTCAACTTTACACCTATAGGAACTCGAAAAAGAAGAATAAATGATGTCAAAAGTTAGTAGAAGGACGGCAGTAATAAAGACCAGAGCAGAAATAAATGAAACATGGAGTAAAAAGAAAACAGAAAAAAAAAACAGTGAAACTAAGAGTTGGTTCTTTGACAAAATGATTCACCACCGCTCCTAGTAAAAAAAGAGAGAAGGGGGGCTCAAATGAAATAAAAAATGAAAGAGAAGTTAAAACTGATACCACAGAAATATAGAGGGTCATGAGACTACTATGACAATTATATACCAACAGTTTCAACAACCTAGAAAAAAAAAAAACAGATAAATTCCTAGAAACTTACACTCTTCCAAAACTGAGTTATGAAGAAATAGAAAATCTAAAAGGACCAACTACTAGTAAGGAGATTGAATCAGTAATCAAAAACTTCCCAACAAACAAAAGTCCTAGACCATATCGCTTCACTGCTAATTCTAACAAACATTCAAAGAAGATTTAGTACCTATCCTCAAACTCTTCCAAAAAAATAGAATGCTTTCAAACTCCTTTTAGAAGGCCAGCATTATCCTAATATCAAAACCCAACAAGGACAGTATAAAGAAAGAAAATTAAAGGCCAATATTCCTGATGAACAAAGATGCAAAAACCCTCGACAAAATATTAGCAAACTGAATTCAACAATACATTAAGAGGATCCGACACCATGATCAAGTGGGATTTACTCCAGGAGTGCAAGAATGGTTTAACATCTGCATATCAATCAATGTAATACATCATGTTAACATAATGAAAGATAAAAATCAGTTGATCATCTCAGTAAATGCAGGAAAAAAGCATTTGATAAATTTCAACATCCAGCTGTGATAAAAACTCATTTTCCTCTCAAGTCAGGAACTTTGATAAGGCAAAGATGCCTATTCTTTCCGCTTTTATTCACCATGATATTAGAAGTTCTAGCCCTAACAATTAGGCAAGAAAAAGAAATGAGGCATCCAAATTGGAGAGGAAGTAAAACTGTCACTATTTGTAGATGACACGATACTATATACAGAAAACCTTAACAATACCAAAAACCTTTTAGAACTAATAGATGAATTCAGTAAACTTGCTGGATACAAAATTAATAAACAAATCTGTTGCATTTCAATACACTAATAATAAACTATTAGAGAAATTAAGAAAAAAATCCATTTACAATTGCATCACAAAGAAAAAAAAATACCTAAGAAGAAATTTAACCAAGGAGGTAAAAGACCTGTACTCTGAAAACTATAAGACATTGATTAAAGAAATTGAAAATACAAAATAAATGGAAAGATAGCCCATGTTTATGTGATGGAAGAATTAATGTTGTTAAAATGCCCATACTACCAAAAGCAACCCATTCAGTGCAATTCCTATTCAAATTCAAATGGCATTTTTCACAGAACTAGAACAAATAATTGTAAAACTTAAATGGAATCACAAAAGACCATGAATAGCCAGAAAAACTTGAGAAAGAACAAAAGTTAGAGGTATCCTGCTAATTTCAAACTATACCACAAAGCTATAACAATCCAACAGTATGGTATTGGCATAAGAATGGACATATAGGTTAATGGGACAGAATAGAGAGCTCAGAAATAAATACACACATATGTAACCAATCAATTTATGACAAAAGAGGCAAGAAGATACAATGGAGAAAGGACATTCGCTTCAAAAAATGGTGATGGGAAAACTGGAAAGCTACACGCAAAAGAAGGAAACTGGACCACTGCCTTATATACTGCCTTTATGTATATGTATGTGTGTGTGTGCACACACACACATACACTTACACACACATTCACTCAAAATGGATTAACAGACTTGAATGTAAGACCTGAAACCCTAAAACTCCTAGAAGAAAACATATACGCTAAGCTCCTTAAAAGCAATCTTCCCATGTATTTTTGGATCTGACTCCAAAGGCAAGAGAAACAAAAGTAAAATAAACTTTTGGGACTACATCAAACCAAAAAGCTTCTCTACAGCCAATGAAGCCATCAACAACATGAAAAAACATCCTACTGAATGGGAGAAAATATTTACAAATCATGTATCTGATCAAAGCTCAATATCCAAAATATATATAAAGAACTCATACAGCTCAATTTAAGAAATCCAATTAAAAATGGGCAAAGGATCTAAATAGACATTTTTACAAAGAAGGCATATAGATTGCCAACAGACATAGAACAAAGATGCTCATCTCACTCATCAGGGAAATGCAAATCAATGGGATATCATCTTACACCTGTCAGAATGGCTATTTTCAAAAAGACAGGAAATAATAAGTGTTGGCAAGGGTGTGGGAAAAAAGGGAACCCGTGTGCACTTTTGATGGGAATGCAAAATGACGCAGCCACTATGGAAACCAGTATGGAGGTTCTTCAAAAAGTTAAAACTAGGGCTACTATATGATCCAGCAGTTCCGCACGTGGGTATTTATCTGAAGACAATGAAAACACTCACTTGAAAAGATATCGGTACCCTTGTATTGATTGCAGCATTAATTATAACAGTCAAGATATGGAAACAATCTGAGAGTCCACTGATGGATGAATGGGTGTGATATAGATATATATAATGGAATACTCTTCAGCCATAAAAAAGAATGAAGTCTTGTCATTTGTGATAACATGGGTGGACCTAGAGACTATTATACTAAATGCAATAAGTCAGAGGAAGACAAATGCCATATGATTTCACGTATATGTGGAATCTAAAAAACAAGCAAAACAGAAAATCCAGGCTCACATACAGAGAACCATTTGGTGGTTGCCGGAGGGGAGGTGGCAGTGGGAGGGTGAAATGTATAAAGGAGATCAAGAAATGCAAACTTCCCACTGCTGGTTGGAATGCAAACTAGTGGAGCCACTCAGGGAAACAGTATGGAGGTTCCTCAAAAAATTAAAAATAGAACCACCCTATGACCCAGCAGTTGCACTACTAGGTATTTATCCAAAGGATACAGATGTATCTGGCACATGCACCCCAATGTTTAGAGCAGCTCCATCGAATAATAGCTCAAGAATGGAAAAAGCCCAAATGTCCATTGACTGATGAATGGATAAAGAAGCTGTGGTACATGTATACAATGGAATATTACCCGGCAATCAAAAAGAATGAAGTCTTGCCATTTGCAACAATGTGGATGGAACTAGAGTATATTATGCCAAGCAAATTAAGTCAGTCAGAGATAGACAAATATCATATGACTTCCCACATATGTAGAGTTTAAGATACAAAATAGATGAACATAAAGGAGGGGAAGCAAAAATAATGCAAAAACAGAGAGGGAGACAAACCATAATAAGAGACTCTTAAATACAGAGAACAAACTGAGTGTTGCTAGAGGGGTTGGGGTGGGGGCATGGGCTAATTGGTTGATGAGGATTAGGGAGGGCATTTATTGGGATGAGCACTGGGTGTCATAGGTAAGTGATGAATCACTAAATTCTATTTCTGAAATAATTATTATACTATATGTCAACTAACTTGGATGTAAATTTGAAAGATAATAATAATAATAAAAGTGCAATCTTCCAGTTAGAAAATAAATAAATCATGGGCATATAATGTACAGTATGGAGAACATCATAACACTGTGATAACTTTGTATGGTGACAGATGGTAACTAGACTTGCTGTAGTGATCACTTCCTAACGTATACAAATGTTGATTCACTATGTAATTCACCTGAAAGTGATATATGTGGTGTGTCAGTTATACCTTAATTAAAAAAAAAGGAAGGTGGGGCTCCTTTTTCTTAGAACATAACCATACCTGGCTAATAAATTTTCTTATCTTCCTGGCCACAGGAAGGGTAATCCAGGAGGCACGGTCCAACACCAGACACTTGGAATCACAAGAGACAGGTTCAGCCTGAACTGTAAAATGTGGGTTTTAATAATAATACTGAGATATTCGATGCCTCTTGCCACTCAGGAACGAGTTCAAGCAAAAACATTAATGATGTCATAGACAAAGTCTTCCTGTTTTTTGTTTGGTAATTTCTGAATTGTGACCTGTGAAGGTCCAGTGTTGGTAGATGTTCTCGTAAAGGAGGAGATGCAAAGCTTCCATCTAGGAAATTCGTGATTTATAATCTATGGTCATAGTTAGTTTGTTTAACTCCTGTTTCTTTTTCTAAGATGTCGCTTTCCACCGACATCTCCAGTGGCCTAACCTTAGATATATTAGGAATCAAGGCATAGCCTTGCTGAAAGTTCACCCCAGTTTAAAATGCTTAGTATCTGACAACATCTACTCAAGGTGACACATTTTCAGTGTAATAAAGTGCTCACTGTATTTTCAGTCTTCCTCCCCTTCCTTATTATTTTCCAGGAATTTCTAAATTAAAGTGTATCTAACCCTTTACTCATCTTGTGATGGGTTGTTTCATAGTGCTAGGTTATGATAATCTTGGGACCTAAGTCATACTTACCCTTGTCTACAAAGCCCACTTTCATTGTGCAGTGGCCTTCAGACTTGAAACAAGTCCCCTTCCCTCTTGTAAAGATCAAGTCACGCGCAGTCTTCCTTATTTTATATAATAAAACCAATGAATCTCACAGTTGATTCCCCAAAACAAAGGTTTGAAGGAGGGAGGTGGTGTTTTCCTTTCATCCCATCTCTTTATCCCCATCGTGTTAATAGTTCTGTTGTCTCTCCCCTCTCAAGAAAACCCACCATGCCTTAATATGCCATCTTTTAAAGATTTAAGGCCAAATTTAAAAACCATGAACAACTGTCTTTAATACAGCATGTACTTTATGAATTAAAAAAAAATCATTGGAATTTTAAAACAGGAAGAGAGTTCAGAAATTTCCTTTAACGATGTGCATTTTGCAGAGAGCCAAGTTGAGGCCAAGTTTCATAACTTGCCTAAGATCACCAAGCCGCCATTGCTGGAGGGAAAAAGGGCTCTGGCCTGCAGGTCCCTAACTGGCATGCCATTATCACTTCCAGTTGGAACAGTTTACAACATATCCCTCACTTCCTGTCCCAGGCTCTCCTCCACTTGACTAATTACAGAGTGGTTCCTAATGGGTTGTTCATGCTCATCCGGAGTACAGTTGGTGTCACCTCTTGGCCCTGCCTTTCAATCTGTGCCCTTTTGTTGAATGAATGAACCTTACATTTCATATCCCCAGCAGAATCCCACCTGAAATACCTGATGTCCTGTCTCAGTGAGGATATTGTTTAAGTCTCAATGGATGTTACAGAGATTGATTGGTGGAAGAATTTCATAGACTTTGTGCCCTGGTCATCCTTGACTATCTCTAGGAAGTTAGAAACTAGCATAATCACAGCTTGGTATATTTCAGGGGGAAAAAATCAGTAGGCTAAATAGGAAAGGACTCATTTAAGAATCTGGCAAATCAAAAGTCTTCATACTGTTTAATAATAAAAACATGGAAGGAGCTTAAAAACCTTATTTACATTTGCCATCAGTTCTTCATTTTTTTTTTTTTTTTTTTTTTTTTAATAAATGAAGCCTTTCCTTGCACAGGCTAATATGCTTACAGATGCAACCTGCAACCTGAATCCGACTGTCACCTGCTTTCCGGTATCTTCCGCGCTGTGTCTTGTATTGTTCCCTTAGTCTCTCTCCAAGTGCACTTGTAGAGAGCATCATCCCTCCTACCAGCCATTCTCCATATATGCCCGCCCGCCTCCAACTTTCTGATTAACCCTGATTGCTCTTCAGACTGTAGTCCCTTCATTTCCTTCCTTTCACTGACAGCAATCTCAAAAGCTCCCATTCTCCAACCCATTGCGGTCTGGCTTTTGCTCTTGAAACTGTTCTTAAAAGTACCACTGGAAAGGTCACCAGTGCCTTCCAGATTCTTGTGTAGAAACTGTCTGCTCAGTATTGGATTTGATCTTTCTGGTGCCTTTGACTTGGTTTTCTGTTCTATTCCTTGGCCCTATTATACCCACCCTGATCTCTCTAACCGTTCTCTGAGTTTCCTTTGCTAGCTGACCTTCTCCTACTACTCCCAAGTTTGCCATTGCCAGTCTCCTTTTCTGTTATAAATCTTTCTGTGTATGGTCACCTCTTACCAATGTACGTTTTAAGTTGTCTTCTTCAGCCTCCCAACTATTCTTAAAAAGCAACCAACTAAACACCTCTGACCAACAGATACTTGAGGAATAACATTTTCCTTCCTTCCTTCCTTCCTTCCTTCCTTCCTTCCTTCCTTCCTTC
>NW_024412401.1:8282142-8316650 GCF_014898765.1 Herpailurus yagouaroundi | reverse complement strand
CTTCCTTCCTTCCTTCCTTCCTTCCTTCCTTCCTTCCTTCCTTCCTTATTTTTGAGAGAGAGAGCATTGAGCCCGGGGAGGGGCAGAGAGAGAGGGAGACACAGAATCCGAAGCAGGCTCCAGGCGCTGAGCTGTCAGCACAGAGCCCGACACGGGGCTCGAACTCACGAACCGTGAGATCATGACCTGAGCTGAAGTCAGACACTTAACTGACTAGGCCACCCAGGCGCCCCAAGGAGTAACATTTTCTAAGCTCATGTATATTTCAAATGCTGCTGGTTGTTTATTCCATATCCATTATACCTTTAGTCTAACAAAATTTTGATTTTGTTGGGACAATAATGGTCAAAACATTTTCCCCAGGCTTCCATGAAGATATGTGTGATCATACGACTAAGTCTGGCTAAGGAGATTTAAATGGAAATCATTAGGTGGGAATTACAGAGAAACGTCTTAAAAAAGGAGCTCATTCATCCGGCATGTACCATTTTTGTCTTTTGCTCTTCTGTTTCTTGCCTGGAACTTGGATGTGATGATTGTATTCTAGCAGCCATAATGTGAGAAGCACATGCTAAGGATGAAGGAGCGCAAAGTACAAAAAGACCTTGTGAAGCTGCCGTATTGATTCTGTCTGTCACACTGGATTTCGCATTCAGTGAAAGTAAACCCCTCTTTTCAGGAGTCTGTTACTAGCAGCTGAGTACATTTAGTCAGTTCCACCGATTATCCCAAAACACCTGTCTCTGTCTCCTAATTAAATATATATGCATTGCAGGGGCGCCTGGGTGGCGCAGTCGGTTAAGCGTCCGACTTCAGCCAGGTCACAATCTCGCGGTCCGTGAGTTCGAGCCCCGCGTCGGGCTCTGGGCTGATGGCTCGGAGCCTGGAGCCTGTTTCCGATTCTGTGTCTCCCTCTCTCTCTGCCCCTCCCCCGTTCATGCTCTGTCTCTCTCTGTCCCCAAAAAATAAATAAACGTTAAAAAAAATATTAAATATATATGCATTGCATCTATTTATTAACCCAAGTTAGTTATTATTGAATAGTAATACTATTATTAATACTAATAATAGTATAGTGGTATTAATACTAATAATAGTAATAATAATTACTAAGGGCCCCTTATGTATTCTTGGCCCCTAAAAATAAAACAATGAATAAGATAGGCACAGAGCTTACTATTACCTTTTAGTAATGATTAGCACTATGAAAATTATTTCTTTTCCCTTCAATCCCATTTGAGTAGGTTATGATGCTTTGTCAGATTTGCTCCTAAAATGTCTGTGAGTCTGTCCCTTCTCCTGCTGCTACCCCCTTGGCTTGTCATCACCCAACTTGACTGAGGGTGGAGACTTTGAGTTGTTCTTCCTGTCTCTTCTGTCTTTCCTTTCCCAGGCCCTTCTCTACATAATGATTCGAAACACAGACAAATTCTGGAAGGAAATATGCAAAAGGGTATAAAATAACTAGTGAAAGTGGTGTTACGGGTCATTTTCAAAATATTTAATATTGCTGTTTTCATAAAGCATTTCCTTGTTTCCAAACTTAAGATCTCATATGGGCTAAATACCAAATTCTCTTTAGCATTGCCTTTTTTCCCTTTTTGTAATATTTTTAATGGAGAATTTCACATACACACAAATATGCAGAATAGTGTAATGATTCCATTTATCCATCACTCAGCTTCAACAGTTATTAGCTAAAGACCAATTTGTTTCAGCTGTAGCACTATCTACCCTTCCCCATTACGTTTTTAAATGAAATCCAAGATGTCATATTATTTCATTCATAGATATTTCAATATGAATCTCAAAAAGATAAGGACTTTTAAAAGGAGGAACTAAAATATCATGATCACATTTGAGCAAACTAATAATTCTTAATATCAAATTTCCGGGAAATTTTCCAGTGGAATCAAAATGCCATAAATTTTATTTTTACAGTTCACTTGAGTCAGGATCCAAATAAGGTTCACATCTTGAAATTTGTAACAATGTCTTGTTAGTTTCTTTTAATCTGTAAAGTCTCCCTCATCTCTCTTTCTTCATATAAAAGTTCGAGGCAGTGGGGAGGGGGGAGCCACTAGGCTGTTTGTCTTATAGAATTTCTCAGTTTAGATTTTGCTGATAGTATCTTTGTGGTGTATTTTCTGTAAATTAGAAGCATGGTCAGATTTAGTTTAGGGTTCTGGTTTTAGTTTTGGTTTTGATTTTTGGGCCAGACTGTTTCCTGGGTAGAGTTGTCTTCTTTTATCAGGAGTCCTGATGAAAATGTGATGTGTAAAGTGAGGTTAGCACCCACTGATGGCTCAGTGCTTATTAATTCCTTAAGGGTTACTAGCTGATGGAATTTTTATTCCATCATTCTGCCTTCATCTGTCATCCAGAATTCACCTATGAAGAGAAACTCTCCCTCTTCTAACTTTTGTTTGAACAACAGTAGTTTGTATAAGAAAAGTAAAATATGGTGCTTGATTTTTTTTTTTTTTTTTTTTTTTTTTTTTTGCCTAACCGGTTTTAAAAAGAAAGGGATGGATTCCATATTATCCTTCAAGAATCGCTAATTTTTTTTTAAGCATCACTTTAAAAAAATTTTTTTAATGTTATTTATTTTTAAGAGAGAGAGAGAAGAGAATCCCAAGCAGGCTCCCCACTGTCAGCACAGAGCCCGACATGGGGCTCAAACCCACAAACCGTGAGATCATGACCCAAGCCAAAGTCAAGAGTCAGGTGCTTAACTGACTGAGCCACCAAGGCACCCCTTAAGCATCACTTTTAAGACCTCTTCAGTATGACCTTTCCACCATCCTCTTTCTTGCTACCCCTTATATGTTAGTGATCCTAAAATATTAACAATCTTCAGTTTTTACATCATTTCCTGCTATTTGATGCCCTAGTGAAATACCCTTGGTCTTTTATGACCTGGTTAGTGTTCACCTTTTCTTTGAAGCATTTCTGAATTATCTGCCCACCTAAATTCCTCCCTCTCTCCTTTATGCTCTCTGCATTAACAGTATGTATACTTTGACCATAGTTGTTATGCTCTTATATTAAAGTGTTTTTCTCCCACTCAGTGGGACATTTTGAAGGCAGATACTGTCTCTAATTATCTGATTTCTCAGCTCTTTGTACTGTGCTTGGCACTTACTTGGCTCTCAACAAATGCTGAGTCAAATAGTGCCAAGATTTATTTTATTTATACATACATATATATATATATATATATATATATATATATATATATATATATAGTAAAGACTCCTCTTAACAAATTTATTTATAAATACACCCAAATTATCTGGAAATGGGGTTTTTGGCCCCTCCCCTTTATAGAGATGTGATGGACAGGCCACAATGAGTGGGAGAGTACCCTGTGTAGACAAGACAAATCTTGGCCCTCCCAGAGGCACAGTTCAGGGTGTAAGCCACCCCTATGCAAATAAGTGCATACAGCAGAATCCTGAGATAAATTGGAGGCCAAAGAAAGCAAGTGGTATAAATTAGATTTATACAAATTTGTACAAATTAGATTTATAATTTGTAGCCCTTGCCTTTGTTTTGGAGATATGAGCTAGCCAAGGAGCGCGGAGCTCTTGAAAACTCCCATAAAATGACCTGTGATGTTGTTTTTTTTTTTTTTTAACTGATTCTACCATGAAGAGTATTAAACCACAAACATAACAAAAAGAGGCAAGGACCACAAATTAATCTTTTATTGAGACAGCAGAGGGATGTCAGAATTTAAAATCCCAAAACATTTGCTTCTGTATTTTAAAAAAGCAAATAGTTTTCAGAGAAATTTCAATAACAGGATGTTGAAGTGAAAGAAATTTCTGCCTCCCTGTTTCCTATAAGGACTGTGCAGGGGCATGATAACATGAAAGTTATACGACCACCTTGTTTTTGCTGTCTTTGTGATCATGAAATATGATTATATTCCCTCTAATGTTTATGTGTGCTCTTGAAATTATTGGAACTGGTAAAATACCACTCATACTGTAAAAAAGGAACTATTTTTCCCCTTCTGTTTTCTCAGGTTGCATAATTATCATGACTGATTAGCTTTAAATTAATAACCTTAATTTGGTTAAGAATTTATTAAACCATCACATTTGAGTATGTGCAGCCATGCAATTAAATGTTTATTGTATATGTGGAAGAATGAAAAATACAAAAGATTTAAGTTCCTATCCACAGGGGCAAGCATTGAAAAAAGAAAAAAGACTTAGGCTGAACAATAACACTTATGCTGGGGGAGAAAAAATATGGGGGATGCATTTAGTTTCCTTAAAGAATTAGCATCTTAGTTCTCAAATATATATTTAATTATACTCATTGGAGACTTAGCATTTCTAAGAGTGGTTTTAAGAGACATGTTTACACTATAAAACTAAAATTATAACCACATATCATTTGTGACTGTGGGAGGCCGGATTTATTAAGGGAAGAAATGAATTAAAGACGGCAGTCATTATTTTGGAAAGGAAAATGTTATCACAACCGCCTTGTGTTAAGAAAAGACATGGTCCCAGTGCATGTGCCTTGAAACCTTATTCAGGTATCATAAAGCTTAGAAATGGATGGATTCCCTCCCGCCTCCAGTTCTGGATCTCCTGGAGTGTGCATGCTGGGGCTTCCTCAGAAGCTGCCCTTCTACCAGCCCTGATGGGACCCTGCATGTGCTGTAACCCAAAGGGCCGGCCCGAATAACAACGCTTGCCATTCCCCTGTGAAACACGCTCGTTGTGCCCATTGCTAGCGGATCCTTTTTTATACCGTGGACCTCGGCTCCCACAGGTTGAGTGGTACACTCATCAAGAAGCCAATGTAGTTGTTCCTAAACACCTGTGTCAGTGCAACTTGTCATTACATTCATTAAGTAAATGTTCTACAAACCAATAATATACATGAAAAGTAATTGTTTCTTTGGAAGCCAAGTTGAAATCTAAATCGGGGAGTCCCTTGAGAAAATTTGCTCTCGAGAGGTGTAAAACACCAAGGGAAAAAAAATAATAAGAATTTAATGTGCATTCTCTGCATATTAGCAGTCTCTGACTTCTTGCTTATGCGGATGGTGATCATAGATGACGCATAGAATGGTTTATGTGAGACTTTTCAGACTCTAGTCAAAGAAAGCTCCTTGATCCGACCTCCAAAGATGAGTTAATTGTGTATTTTTAACTTTAACTTAAAGTAAAATAGTTAAGGGCCCTGTGTATTTTTTCTTGTTACTGGTTCTAGAATCTTCCACATGACAGATGTTCACCAGCCAAAAATCTTGACTGCTTTTCACCCATGATACTGGTACTTCTTTTTCGTGCTGGTGGAGTTAGAATGAGCCTTACTCCAGAACAGCAATCTCTCACCTCTCCTTTCTGCCTATTATTCCATTTTATGAGTGATGATCTTACTCATAGCTCACCTTGGATGCAGCATTTTCCAGATGAGTTTACAGGTTCGGTTGGGTTTGACAGCATCCTTGCCTACCAGTGCTTCCCTTCAGCATTAGTTTGCTTTTTGTAAATGTCCCCTGGACACCGAAATTTGCTTATAACCATAGTGTGGTCCAGGAAAACAGGTTGTTCATATTTTGGTGAGCAACAAGACCCTATATTTTTTATAAGCCAAGTAAAAAAGTATCCCAGAAAGAGTCTTCAGAGATCCAGATCTGACAGTTGTACTACCTTTGTGATCTGGGGCAAAAAATACTTAACCATTTTGAGCCTTGATTTCATAATCTCTGAAATGTGAATAACATCTTCCCAGTGCGAATCAAATCAATAGCCAGCAGTACCTGGCACATAGTTGGTCATCTGTAAATGCTAGTAGAATCTCAGTATTTCTAAACTTGCCACCCCCACCCCCGCTTTTAATAAAATGAGGACCTTAGTAATGCCCACATCACTGATGTTAAGAGTATATGGGTAAAGGACTTACCAAATTTTAACATGCAGTTCAAAAGATATGAAGAAATGACTTTATCTTTGAAAACAACTGAGAAACACGGTCTACGCTGAGCATTTCATTCTCCTTGTTGATAGATTTTTTTTTTTTCCTGCTTCAATGTGAAATTGCTTTGTGTTTAAATGCATTGGCTGTCTTTGGCCCAGTATGATTCATCCTGTCTTCCGATGAAGATTGCGAATTCTGAAGGTGAGGACTCCGCACTCTGACCACAAGCCTGTGTCTGTCCTGACCACAGGTCACAAGTCCCTGAAGGATAGGTACTGGTGGTTTCCCTTCACCTTGTTCACCTGCTCCTCACCTGTCACTGCTTTTCATGGCCTTTTAGCAGCCTAAATCCTGGAAAAATGTAGACTTGGCTGGGATATTTTAATCCATCTAAGGGCACGTAATGTACAACGCAGGAAAGATTTATTTTGCTTTCATTGTGTGTGGTTGTGAGCCGTGTCAGTAAGTCAAAGGAAAAGCTTTTAATTGTTACAGAAAGGGCAGTTAAAAGGTGTTTAACCTAAGTTTCTTTCCTGAGTGCCAAATATCTTTCCAGGGGAGAAAGATGCCCGAGTCTTTTCTGATTTGTTCGTTACAGAATAGTGAACACATAGCCAAGATCAAAAGGCCACATGGTTTTGTATTAGATTCATAGCTGCATGTTTTAAAGTAGCTTTAAAAGTTACCCCATTAGTACCTTTTAAAGCTACCCATAAAATGCCACTTTACATCTGGCATCAGATCTATTAATTTGACTATTATGAATATGTAGGAATATTTTTTGAAAACTCCCGTGGTCTTGTAAAGCCTCCAGGCCCTTATTAGTGGAAAAATCTTGCCTTCTGCCAGGGCATGGAGCCAAGGTAAGATCTTAAGTAGATAACATTTAGTATTCGAAATAATAATAATGAAAGAGAAGTCCACATGGAGCTTTCAAGTTGTTATTCATTTGAAATATCCAGTATGGAGTCGGAGTCCGAGGGAGAAGATTAAGCAGATGTCAGGCTTGTTTCGGCAGGATGCGCTGATTAACCACCGTCCCTCCAAAGTGCTTTATGCCCGGCATTCTGGGAAGGGCACTGACTAATTCATTTGATCCATCTGTTGCTTTGGGAGACACTATGGGTTGGTTCCTCCAACTATTAGCTTCACAGGTGGTGACCAGTGAACTTGGGGAAGACTATGGCTTTTCATTACTCTTGTGGGACCTTTCTTTCATCTGCCCTTCTCTCACATAGGTCACCTTGGACTGACCCCCCCCCAAAAAAAAAAAAACACAACCCAACCTCAGGACACAGCTTCTTTAGACTCCTTTAAAAAAAAGATGGAAATAGGACAGGACTTTGTTTTTCTCTAGAAGCCTTATTTTCCAAATTCTTTCCTGTATTTTCTGTTACTCCATTTATTATTTTCTGAGGAAGAAATTAAAAATACTTTTAAAAATACTTTCCATGTTTGTTACAGCTATATGTTACAGCCAGTGTTGAACACGTTGCGAATAAAGATAACCCCTGCCAAGGTGATTTCTACAGTGGTGGAAGAAGGTTACCACTAGTTGTTTCCTCCAGGTTGTAGAGTTAGTTATACTCCTAGACACGGAGCTGACAGGACCAGTTTTCCTATTAGGGGCATTGAGTTAGATGATCACCATTCAATTCCCTCCTTACCCACCCTCCCTGACCTCCCCCACTCAAAACCCCCCACCCACAATTAAACCTTTGTGGGAGCCTTGAACTTGGGGCCAGGCCACCAATTGGCTCACCGTGTCGGCAGGAAGGCCATAGTTGGACTTCTTAGAACTGCTCACCATCCTCTTGCTTTGCATAGCTGGTGTTTTGTTTTGCGTTCAGGTTTGGGAAGAGCTTCTCTGCTTCCCTGCCTTCACAGGTGGCACATACCTAAAACCTTTCTTCCGGTTCTGGAAGAATCAACCCTGCCCCCTCTTGTCTTTTGGGTGAAGGACAAATCTTCTCTGTTTAGTCTCTCAGTCTGCAACTGTAAGCCCATATGGGAATCCAGCCAGCCACTTGTGGAGTTAGGGAAATTCTATAAACTACATATGAGTCATTTTCCTCATCTGGAAAGAAGCAAGGATGATAAGTCTTATTAATCAATGATGAAATGTTTTCAAGTAAAGCATCAGATAACCAGAACCAGTTTATTATAATTGGTTTAAAATTGATAATGTCAGTTATAAGAATATCTCAAGTCAGGATTTTCACCTGTTCTTGTTAGTCTAATTTTCTCTGGACTTAAAGTATATTTACCTGTTAAGTGATTGGTATTTAAACAACAACAAACGACTAGCTATTAGATGGGACCACTAAGGATTTGTTTCTCTTTCAATTAATTGGCATTACCTTTGCCAGGCGATTAAAAGTAATTATGTCAGGCATAGCTGTTGGGATAAAAAAGGAGGCATTGCACATATTTTTTACTTTTAGTCACTGGCCTTCTTACGGAAAAAAGCCCAAAACATTCAGGACTCTGTTTAATTATATCATTGAATAATGTTGAAATTGAGGGGAAATCTTTATAGCAGGTCCACTGAAGACGATGTAATACTAATGTTAAGGATACTTTTACAATGAGTAACACGAGCATGTAAGCTCTGGCAAGGCGACAGTCGGCATGCAGTGACGAAGTGAGCACAGTGTCCTTTGCGTGGTCTTGACATATCCTTAGATTCCTGACCTTGCGAATTGGTAAATTCTACATTGTTTCCTAATGAAACTCCAGAGTTGAATTTGAAATACTCAGTTAAGGAGTGTTTGAAAAGGACTGTGGCGGTCACTAGATTCTAACAGGTTTATACCTAAGTAATCTAATTTTCTTATTGTAAGGTTGACTACAGAATAGAGTGGCTCATCAGTCTTTTAGCGATACACGAGGAGAGGTAGAGGAGATAGGTATGAAAACTGGGTTATTCTTCAGGCAGGTGGATTTGTGTGGCCTGAACAGGTGTGTTTAAAGAGACCCTGTCAGCCTGTAAAGAGATTTCTTACAAAGCTTTTTGCCTTTTTCCTGTCCTACTTGTTATTTCTATAGTGAGTTGCATAAAGATGGAAGTCATGCTCACCAGTGACCCAAAGATGGGAGGGACAGTGTATTCCTTATCATCCCAGAATTATGATTAAAATATTCTTACCAAGCAGAACGCTGGACTAAAACACAAGAAAGTGAAATTTAACAAAGATAAATGTAAGTTCCTTCTTTCAAAATCAAGTAATGGTTTTGATTAGTAAAAGACAAGGGAGATCAACCTTAGGGACAGTTTTTATGGGAGAGAAAAATCTTGGGAGATTTTAGTGGATCGTCAGTGTTCTATAAGCTAGTTTAATCCGAGACTGTAGTAATAGAAAAACTGTATGTCAGGCATGGAAATTATAGCTCTGTTCCCTTCTGCCCCCATCCAATTACATCTGGGTTTTGTGTTTGGTGCCACCATTTAAAGATGTTAACAGAAATGTAGCTCTTAGAAGGTAATCTCTGGACCCTGATGGGTCTGGGAACCACCAGGGATGGTTTAAGAAAGTGAGAATGGTAAGAGACTTAATAATTATGTTTGTTTCTTTGGAATAGTGTTCTTGGAAGTTTCTCAGAGTGTTCTGATCAATAGGATTTGGCTTTTTGGAAACTCAGGGAGCTGGAGCAGGATAAAGCAGCTCAGAAGAGGCCTAGGGTGAGCAGCTGACATGCTATTTATTCTGGGAAGTTCCCTCTCACCCACAGGGTGAGCTAATTTTTGTGGCAAGCCACCACTGATACGCCCCTCCTTAGGCCGCCTACTGAATTCCATATTGTTTTGTCTTTTTCTTTAGTTGTTTTCTGTCTTTAAGCTTTTGTAGCACCTGGGCTGTAGAATATCAAAGTCGTAGAATAAAATGGAAATAGTATAATATAATACATTATATCATACAATTATATTATTACATACCGTTGTATATAGTATACTATATATAAGTACCTATTATGTATTTATATTGTATAATTTATATAGTGTACATAATATATAATCATATACTAAGTATATATTGTAAATAGCGTAATAGAATAGTATAGTAGATTATACTAAAATCTTAATTTCCCCAAACTTGTGTAATTTCTAGCTCTTCACTGGACATCTATCACATACTTGTGTTCCTTTGATTAATTTCAACTTGGCGGAATGACATTTGATAGGGGTAAAGAATTTGTCTTTTTGCCCTACTTTGTTTTAGGAAAAATCGTGTGGTATAGTTTATAGAAATAATGCTTATATGCAACAACATATGATTAAATCTAAAAGCGGTAGATGTGGAGAGTGGGTCAGGGGACAGATAAACATAGGCTCCTTTTCATAAGCTGGAATATGGATGGATGAATATGGAAAATAAATGGATGGATAGATGGGATGGGATAATTATTCCATGTGTTGTGAGCTTCTCTGTGATTCTCAGAGGCTCACATTGTGCTGCTCCTGAGATCTAGCTTGATGTCTTTGGTTCCACGCTTTAACAGTGACAGTACCCTCCTACTGTCCACCCTTCCTGCGAAATAAATGTGGGCAGGTTCAGTGCATCTCCTATCACGTAAAGTCTGTCTCATTCATCACTTACATTCGTCCTATTTGTAGAAACCTATTCTGCTTCATTTTCCTTTTTTTCTCACAATTTCCCCCCTTTCTAGAAATTATCGAGTATTTTCTATGCAGGGACAATCAGTCATCTCGATGTGATTTTATTTCTACAAAATGATGGACCTGTATCAACTGGTTTGCCTTTTACAAAATCTTCTACACAGTTCCCTAGGAGAGTTGCTAGGACCAACCAAGCAATCCCTCTTCAACACTTAGCAAACCATTGTCCAAAGTTGTCATCAGGGAAAACTATTGTATCTTGATCCGGTGGTAGTTACATGAGTGGCTACATATGTAACATTTAATGGAGCTGTATACCTAGATTTGTGCACTTCACTACATGTAAGTTACACCTCAGTTTCACCTATATAATACCTAATTTGTCCTCCTGTTATAGGAAGGAGATTATTTCTCCAACTGTAAATTCCTACTTCTAACCTTGATTTTAAATGTTTGAATAGTGGCAGCCAGCTTGCTAAGGTTCTTGATAAATGCGAACTTTTGAAGCAAAAGGCAGTTAAATACTAAGCCCTAAGTTAGACTGTAAAGCCTCTGGGTCAGGAATCATAGTTCAACACTGTTTCCCCAGGGTGCTAACACTTTTCCAGACATGTAGCAGGCATGTGAGAACAAGTCAATAAAAGATGGTTTTTGTATGCACAAAATTTACAGATATGCTTTACACAAAGGAATTGATTTATGATTGTTTTGGGATCAGTACTTTGATCTTTGTATAATTATATCTCCTTTTTCATTTTACCCGAATGCTGATTTTTTTTGTTCTTTGTGGGTTTTTTTTCCCCCCAATAAGTAGATGTTAGTCTGTATAACAAGGTTTTAAGTTGTGTTTTCAAAGCCCTATCTGTATTTACAAACTTGGAGAAAAATTAATACCCTACTTTTTAGTTCTCGATTTAAACTTGCCATCTTTTGCCTCCAAATATCTTGACATATTTTTCTCATTTATATTTTCCTTAATGTAACCCTATCAAGTCTGCTACTGTTTTCTTTGGCTGATGTTTCACATTTTATCTGTCGTTCATTGGGAAGGTTACTGCCAAACTTACCATTAAATTCTCCTGATTGATTCTCGTAACATTTCCATTTTAGGAGCTTCTATAATAATCTGATGGACTAAATATCCCTAATGTATATATAATTTAATTACATTAATCTTTCAAAACAGGGTTTGAATCAAATTGCCACACCAGACAGAGCAAGAAAAGGGAAGACAATTGAGTGAGCAATTGCTGTGTATTCAGTACAGTTTTCTAAAAACAACTTTATTGAGGGGTACCTGGGTGGCTCAGTCGGGTTGGGTGTCCGACTTCAGCTCAGGTCATGATCTCACAGTTCGTGAGTTCAAGCCCCGCATCGGGCTCTGTGCTGACAGCTCAGAGCCTCAAGCCTGTTTCGGATTCTGTGTCTCCCTCTCTCTCTCTCTCTCTCTCTCTGCCCCTCCCTGGCTTGCACTGTCTCTCTGTCAAAAATAAATAAAAATTAAAAAAAATTTTTTTAAATAAAAAATAAATAAAAATAAATAAAAACAACTTTATTGAGATAGAACTCATATAACCTATAATTCTCCACTCGAAGTGTTCAACTGAATGCTTTTTAGTGTATTCCCAGAGCTGTGCAACCATTGTTACCACAACCAATTTTTGAACACTTTCATTGCCCCTCCCCCACCAAAAATAAAAATAAAAAAACCCTCCATTCATCCATTCATCTACTTTCTGTCTCTGTAGATTTGCCTGTTTTGGATAATTTCTCTCAGTGCAACGATATCATACACAGTCTCTTGTGATTAGCTTCTTTTACTTAGTGTGGCGTTTTCAAGGCTCATCTGTTCTGTAGCATGTAGCAGAACTTCATTCTTTTTTTTCTTTTTCTTTTTTTTTTTTTTAGAGCTGAATAATGTTCCCTTATGTGGATATATACCATCATGTGCTTATCTGTTCATCATTTAATGGAGATGTGGATTGCTGTTGTGAATAATGCTACTAGTTTCACATAATAAATTACTGATAAAATGTTACCATCCTATTGGTGTAATTTTGCATCCTGAGAAAATTTGGAGAATTTTGATAGATGGTAAGGGAGAAGGGTTATTTTTCTCCCGAGTGGAAGGTCCTATTGGGTCAATTATTTAGGTATCCTCAGTACAAAGAACAAAGTAAACTATATGCCTCCACCCACATCTTTATTACTGGTGGGGAGAATGCTTGTATAGTTATGCAATTCTATAAAAAAAAGATGAACATTTTTAAAATTTACAATTTGTTTTTGACAATTATTTTATCATCATTGCCCTTTAATGTAATATTAAAGAGATTGTTTTGGAGGAAAACAGATTTCTTTAAAAAAAAAAAAAAAAAGTTCTGGAGTGCCTGGGTGGCTCAGTCCCTGACTTTGATTTCGGCGAAGGTCATGATCTCGCGGTTCCTGAATTCAAGCCCCACATCTGGCTCTGCGCTTGACTGTGCAGAGCCTCTTAGGATTCTGTCTCCCTCTCTCTCTGCCCCTCCTATGCTTGCTCTCTCCCTCAAAATAAATAAATAAACAAACATTAACATTTTTTTAAATTCTCTTACCTCTTTGTCAATGGTTGAGTTTTCTTTTTCCTTTTTAAAGTTTATTTATTTTGAGAGAGAGAGAGAGAGAGAGAGAGCGCGCACAAGTGGGGGAGGGACAGAGAGAAGGAGAGACAGAATTCCAAGCAGGCTCTGCACTGTCAGCATAGAGCTGGATGTGGGGGTTTGAACTCAAGAACTGTGAGATCATGACCTGAGCAAAGATCAAGAGTCAGATGCTTACCAACTGTGTCACCCAGGCGCCCCTGATTTTTCTTCCTTCCTTTCTTTCTTTCTTTTTTTTTTTATAACATTTATTTATTTTTGAGAGACAGAGTGTGAGCAGGGGAGAGACAGAATGAGAGGGAGACCCAGAATCCAGAGCAGGCTCCACGCTCTGAGCTCTCAGCACAGAGCCCAACGTGGGGCTCAAACTCACAAACCATGAGATCATGACCTGAGCCCAAGTCAGACGCTTAACCAGCTGAGCCACCCAGGCACCCCCCCTGATTTTTTTTTTAGCTGACTGTTGAGATTTGTTGTTTATTAGAATAAGTATTCAAAAGAGGCAGTCAAGTGCAAATTTTCTGACTCATTCAGTAGCACTTGATTTGCTTTGAAGTTTGCACAAGAATCAATTTGGTCAAAGATTATAGTGTGGCAAGTTTCTTCTAGGTGAGAATTGAAACACTGAATCTTCACATGTCAGTTTGAACTTAAAACACACACATGTATTTTACATGGCTGGATGTTAATTTGGGCAGTTGTGATGTTACTCTCCCATCCCCCCACGGGCCAGTTCTGTGTTCCTGTTTACAGAACTTGTACTTCCAGATATCCAAAATTTACCCATTTTAAATATTTGAACTTTCAAAAACAATTAATGAACTACTTTGCTAAAATGAGTGACCTCTGGATAGCCTTCCTGTAGGGATTTGCAGTGGCTTTGGAATTCTAAGTTTGTAACTTTTTCCAACTGCCTTTTTCAAGATGTTGCTCTGCTAGAAGAACTGCTCTTTATCTGGTAAAGAGTAATTTTATTGATGGAAATTTTATTTGTACACATCAACAGTATAATTTGCATGGAAATTCAGTGTTCAGGATAATATATCACAGTTGCGACTCTCACAACAACTCTGAGAAACTTGAACAAGATCAAAACATCACTTTTTCATGGAATAAAATTGTTTAGTTGACATAGGACAGTGTTTTAAAGGAGCTAAAAACTACATAGCTAGTGAACAAGGTCATTAAGTTTGCTTTTTTTTTTTTTTTAACAAAATAACAAAGATTGCCGTGTGTGTAAACAGAAATGGACCAGGAGAAATGATATGGTAAATTAAATCAGAGAAATTTGGTTGAACCCACTGTAAGCAAGAAGTTGTGCCACGTACTTATGGGTAGAGATCAGCAAATTATAGCCCTTGGACCAAATATGCTGTGCTGCTGGTTTTTGTAAATAAAGCTTTATCGGAACACAGCTATGCCCATTTTTTTTTTTACATATTGTCCATGACTGTTTTCATGCTTCAAGGTCAACATCGAGGAGTTCCACAGCCTGTGAAGTTTAAAATGTTTACTATTGGTTTAGTAATAGTAGAATTATTTGTGATGAAAAGGGCTAAGAGTCATCTTAATATATTAAGACTCTACGAAACAGAGTTTTTATGTTGGAGAGTAATGGATGTTAGGACAAAACAGCACTAGTTTGCCCATAATTCATTATCTAGGTTCAGTTCAGGACAGTTTGGAATTTTACATATATATCCAGAAAATAGCATGCCTGTTACCATAGGAGCAAAGTAGCCAGTACTAATAGCCATAAAAGGCAGTTGGCATTTCTTACTGGGAATTCTCTGAGGTCTGGAATATTTGAAGTGGTCATATATTCCCTTGGCTGTATCATTTCAGCACATCTTTAGAATAGAAGCTTGGGGCATCCATGGAATGGAGTCTGTCACCTCCAGTGATGTCTGTGGCAGCTGAAAGCTTCTATTAATAGGCTTTGTTCACTCCTACAAGGTTCATTACTCCAGCGATTGGGCCTCCAAACAAATCTTGATGACAGCAGCCAGACCAACTCCTTCTTGGTCTTTCTTTAGCAAAGCTGTAGCCAAGAAAAAGAAAAGCACACAAATTTCAGAGGCTGACTTGTCAGACTTTGGGTTTATTGGCTTCTAAGGCGGTAGCCTTGGGACTACTGACCGAAGAGGGATTTGAATGATCCTTCTCCTTACTCTGACATACCGTGCCTTGGAGATTCTTCTATAGACAGTACATCGTGTCACTTCAGGCCCAGAACAGGCTTTCTCGATATGTAAACGGACTGATAGTACCACTCTGTATTCACCAATGCTAACTGCAAACTCTAAATTCAGATAACATTATGTAAAGTATGTGTCTTCACATGGCGCCTCTTGGACTCTGTTCACCAAACGGCACACATCCATACTTGTTCTGATATGGAATCCAGAAATGGCAGTGCCAGCTGGAAAGGGGAGTTTGGTTTCGGTCAAAGGGCCTGCAGTGGTATCCTGTAAGAAATAAAGTGGAATTATGGGCCAGATCACTAAAGCAAGAGATTGGATGCAAATATCTCAGAAGGCAGAGATTCTAGTTTCCTCTAATATGTATCTTTGCGTCGGTACCAGAGAGAGATCATTGAAATGCATTTCGTAGGACCAAAGGTGTAATGTCACGGTGAGCTCGGACTTAGGACCTTATTAAAATGGAATGCTATGCCTCTGGTGGCGCATGATTATATGAAGCCCTTATAGGCAACTGCAAGAAAATACTAGCCTAGAGTAGTGGTCCTCAGTCTGGGGTGATTTTGCCTGCCTCCCCCCCCCCCCGCCCCCGATAATTATCACTGTCTGGAGACTTTTTTAAAATTGTCATGCCCTGGGCATATATGTTGAGGGTGGGGTGGTACTGGTATCTAGTGGATAGAAGCCAGAGATGCCACTAAACATTCTTCAAGGCACAGGACAGTCCTCACGATAGAGTTGTCCAGTCCAAAATATCAATAATTGAGAAACTTTGGACATTGAACAAAAATTCTTAGCTGAGATTTCAGCTTATTAGGGCCAGGTGTTCAACTTTGGTGAATGCCTTTTGGACACGAAAAGGGAGTATTTCTTACTGCTTCACGATGGTCTCCATTAAGTCAAGAAACTATATTTTGTTTTTTGTTTACATTTCAAACATTAGTTATGTAAAAAACTTTTTAAGTACAGAATAGGTTTATATGAGATGATAAAACACAACATGATCCCAGTACTTATTTGTACATTTCCTTCAACGTTTGAAATATAACAGAATGGTTTATCCGTCAGCATATCCTCTGTAGAGAAACCAGCTAAAAGAGAATGGAATTTTTTCTGGGCTTTCTTCCTGCTTATATTATCTGTTCCTAGCTCCCCCCCTCTTTTTTTTGTCTTTTTTTTAATGTTTATTTTATTTTTGAGATAGCTGTGAGTGGGGAAGGGACAGCGAGGGAGGGAGATACAGAATCTGAAGCAGGCTCCAGGCTCCGAGCTGTCAGCACAGAGCCCAGCACGGGGCTCGAGCCCACAAACTGTGAGCTCATGACCTGAGCCAAAGTGAGAGGGTTCACCAGAATGAGCCACCCAGGTGCTCCTAGCCCCTTCTTTTTGTGAGTAATACTGCTGTCACACAAAGTTTAGGGTCAGTTTATCAGAAAGTGATTATTTAGACTACAAATACCTGAATAGAATTCCAACGTCAGGAACTCTAATTTATATTTAAGTAGAGTGAGACAAAAGTTTTGTGAGAACTTACTGTTTTTGGTAATGTGTGGTGCTAATAATTTAGAGATTTTTATTTAGAACCCTTATTCCTGGTAGGTTTCATTAATAAATAAAAGTATTTTCCAACTTTCCAGTCTGAACTTAGATGTAACTTTTTACTTTCCAGATGAATTTTAGTTGATTATGAGATCTATGAAAGCAAGAAAAAGGAACAGACCAGATATTCTAGACCACCGTACAATAGTATCCCTGAACTTCAAAAACCCCAGGAGGGAGCAGCTGGGGAGTGCTATATTTTCTGTACTCTTGGTGAGCTAAATTTGGTTTGGCAGAGAATTTTTAGGAGTAGATAAGGCTGTGTAAGTAAAGCTGCAGTTTTAGCCAAAGAAAACAGACTGTAGATTTGGTGACTCTATTTGATTTATTAGTGCCATATGTAGGGCCTTTTGATCTTCAGGATTCAGTAAACCAACGAATTGATATTTATCAGAACCCCATCGCATGGGAAGAAATCTTAATTTGCCTGTAGTGTTGATACTAATATAATCATCCAACACCTGCATCCTATTGATGATAATTGTGTTAGGTTATATTAAATTTTAATGATAGGTACAGATGAACATTAAATACAAGTTTGGGGGTAGCATTAACATTGGAAATAATCTTATTTCTCAAGTATATCAAATTTGCTTACTTCAGTATATAACAAAATCTCTTTCTGGGAGTGCAGGAACTGCATGAAGTGATCGTGATTTTCGAACAAAAAAGGGAAATAACTTGACATTGGTGATACCACATGAACAGATGTTATATAATTAAGGCTACTTACAATCTTAATTTGTCAGACAACATAAAGAAGTTCCAATTAAGACTGAAGTTTCACCCGCTTCTGAATTTCTTTGTCATACTTTTGTAAAAGTAGCAAACCCACAGGACAAATCTTGCTGCCACGAAGCCATCAGCATCCATCTGTTTTTGTCTTTTTACTACTAAGACAAGTTAACATATGACAGCAATATATATATATATATATATATGTCTGTAAAATTGACATGAAATGTCAAGAACAATATCATGGCACTAGTATTTTCTTTAAATAGATCTTTTTCTTGAGACTCTTGGGGTCCATGTTTTTCTGTGTAAGGAAAAGCCTGTGGGTCTCCATCAGTGAGATGCTCTAAGTGAATTTCACTTTATTTTTTCTGTGACTTCTTAGTTATTGCTTGACCAGGCAATTCTTGTCTGTAAATGATTTGTACTTAGATTACCTATCAGTTTTTACTTCTTATCTTTGTCTAGTCTGTTTGTATGGAAGTCCTTTCTACAAAGTCTGTTATACCAGGCATTGAACTAGGCATTTTATAAGCTCTCTGCTCCAAGAGAAGTTTAAAGGGGGCAAAAACTCTTTTTGGATCAGTCTAAAGGAGGTTGCCTTATTTCTTGAAGTGTCAAATACATTTCTGGGAATACTGTTATGGGGGGAGAGGGTGAGTAAGCCAAATAGAATCTTACATGACTTTTCTCAGACATACTTTCACAGTTGTTATTATTGATAACAGTAGCTACTTAGACATCATTTATTTAATGCTCTATTTTCATGCTTTACGTACATTATCTATATTCTCATACTAACAGTGGGAATTAGTACATTATTAATTTCATCCCCCCCCCCCCCCCCCGCCACTTTAGAGATGAAGAACCCAACACCTGGAGAGATAATGTTACCTGCCTCAGGTCACATAGCTAGAAAGTGGTGGAATCAGGATTCACCCCAGGACTAATGTTTCTAGAACCTGACCCCAGATCATTATATTATTCTATTCTTTTTACCTTCACCCTATAGCCTTTGAGTGTTCAAAGTATTTGACATTTAGATTTAAGCACAAAATTCATGCCAAAAGTAAGCTATAATTATTTTAAAATTGCTTGCCATTTTTTATAGTCTATCCTTTTATCACAGAGCCAGTAACTGCACTTGGCTGTCTGCATCTCACTTACTAACACATCTTACTGAAGATGAATCTCAATAAATGTGCACATATACCACACACACGCACACACACACACAAACACATCTATGTGACACAGCAGTGTTGTAGGTGTAGTTCATAGCCATGTCCAAACAGTGCCCTCTGTGTTTGCTCTTTTTTTTTTCTTCTTGTTTACTGGAAAATGTTATGGGAACCCCAGTAATGAATAGGAGCTTAAAGTTCATGTTCAGTATTTCCACCTTTTAACCCTACCACCCTTTATTTGTACACAAAAACATGATCTCTGTGGTGACTTTGCTCTGTTGACGGAATAGGAGTGTATTACTGATAGGATGGGCAGGTCGTACGGTTTCAATACTCATGAGACAAATAGATCTTGAACCTTGAAATGGCCATTTCTTTACTATGTGCTTCATAAAACTGCGGGCTAGAACAAGGGGTTTACTCAACTGACCTAAGTTGGTAAGTCGGAGTTACTTTAGAGAAATGTTCTAGAATGCTAAAGCCTCATTAGGCTCAAGATCCCGGTGTACTAGGAGAGAGAGTTAAGTATTTGACATCTGATCTCTCTAGCAGAATGTGTGCTCACCACACATAGGGCAGTATCAGATGGAAGAAGCCAGTTTCTAAAACAGTTTGGGGTGGATGTTTGCTTCTGATTAGCCTGTGTGTGTGTGTTGGATGAATGAGCAATTGGGAAGTCATGACCATGTGTTTGCTGTCATTTAAACTGCCATTCTAATCTAAATATACATGTGGGTGCCTAAGGAGACTTCTTTCTCTTCAAGAGGATCATTCTTAACAGCTCTCAACTCCTTGCACTTTGGGGCACTTCTGTTTTCCTGAGGGCTACTCTGTTTTCTTTTAAAAGAGGTGAGGATGATTTCTTTGCTTGCTGTATTTCTGATTTTTAAAGGCCAGCTGTATGTAAAGTTTATTTACGGTGAGCAGCAACTTCATAGGAAAGACAGCTTCTACGATGTTCTACAAGGTAATGAAAGAAGGGGGTAAGCATGAGGAGATGAACGGAAGACACAGGGGGTTTCTCTTTATAGAAGAATTCAGGAAAACCTTCCTGATTTTAGGTCACTAATTTGCATATAGCACGCATTGATCTAATTAAAAAATTAGAGAAGTTTATAAAATAGGTATGATTTTCTAATACGTCATCATATAATGGAACCCTGATGTGCGTTTTTTCCCTCAGACTGATTTAAGGTAGAAAAAAAAAAGGTACTGTTCTCCCTTGACTTCCAAGAATTTACATGTATTTTATCTACCCGGGAATTGTCCAAGTCCATATTAAAGAAGTTAGAAGTTATACATATTGAAGTTTCTTCTGCTCATGATTGTAATAGTATAGACTTCCTTTTATTTCCTTAAAGAAAGCTAAGGATTAGATTTGTAAAAATCTTACTAATCTGAAATGAATCTTTTCATCCAGAAAAGAATAATACTGATCTTTCATTTTATCATAATTATATAGCTTATCATATTTTGAAAAGCCATACCTCCAAATGTTTTTCTTTCCCCATTCACACATTTTTAGATATAAAAGCAAACAGTGTAAAATTTAACTTACTGAAAAATAACACTTGTCATCTAACTACTAGAGGATTTGATAAAAATTAGTTATCTCTTAATTTCAGATTACAGTGTTTCCTTAATATCTTTTGATAATCCCAGAGAGGTGGTCTTATTTTTAAAAAAAATTATTGCTATGCAGATTCTTACACAAATACATGTATTTAATTGTCAGTTTGTTTCATAGTTATACTGTCTGCCTGTTTGAATGGAAGTTGCCTTACAGATTAATATATATGACAAAACAATATATGTGACAAAAACCAAGTTAAGTAGTAACAAAATTTAAAGACCGTAGGATTTATTCAGAGTTGGGCAAAGTTTATACATGGGCAATAAGGTCTACCATTTTTATCCTAGAAAAGTATGAAAGTTATGTAGTTTTATGTTGGGATATCAGAATGAGTGGACATTCATTGGCAGAAATAAATTTCCCTGGAACTATATTCCAGGAGAATTTACCATATGGGTCTCTAGATGTCCAAATAGTTAATGTTTTATATAAGTGGGCAAAGTAATTTCATGTAAATACTAATCTCGTAAATTAAAATTATTTTTTTCTGATGGGGTAGAACATACGGTTTTTACCCAGGCATGGAAATATCTAAAGACTTAAGAAACCTTTTTTTTTTTTTTTTTTTTTGAATAGCATTTCCTTTTTAAATGTTTTCATTCCGGCATAATTTCAGAGAAAACAGAAGCTGATCATAATAACTCCCTTTCATTCCAGGAAGAGTCATATTTAGTAAATTCTATTCTAGAGCAGTGAGCAGAGCCTTAGTTTTGCTTCACAGGCAGCTCCTCTCGCCTTCCCTCACTTCCCTCCCCCACTGCTTGGCCCACACTCGGGGAATTGTGCAGTTTGCCTAGTTCATCGGGAAGTTTATGAGAATAATATCGGTATTTCTAATTTTCTTTCAGGTTTTTAGTTGATAAGAAAACACCGCTTTCTAGACTAATTTGCCTTTCAGGTTTCGAGCAGTCAGCTGGTAAAGAAGACTTGACCTGTTACACATTTCACATTGTTATAAGATAAAAACCAATCTCTTAGGAGATGTTTAAGTCAAATGTAATTAAGTGGAAAGAAGAGTCTGTGTTTTATTCTTGCTTTTCAGCACTTGGTCTTTTATGTGTAGTGGACAAAAAGGTGATAAGAAGTCTTTATAGGAAGAAATTTGCCATATGATAAGCTAAATGTGCTAAAGTGTTAAAATAAAATGTATGTATTTGAAACATGCATGTCTGGATGGGTATGGTTAAGGATTCTAGAACTGAGCTTTTCCTGAATAATGATTGTACGAGTAGGGGATGCTCTTGTTTCATGAAGATTAAAAAAAACAAGTGTGGGTCTTTAAATCATTCTTGAGATATTGAAATTGAATGCGTTTCTGAGGATCAATTCAGAAGCAGTTCCAAACCATCCTCTGAGAATGCCATAAATCATGTGTGCTGTGGCTCTAATTGAACAGTGTGAATCTGAATCCTCATTAACTTGTCTGTAAGGAAGAGAAAATTGAAGAGAGCAAGGAAGAGGGACGAGGAGAAGACCTTTAGCCGGTGCTGTCCTGAGCTGCCATTGTTGAAGGACGTCCTTTGAGCTAATTTCAGTCCCATAAAAAAAAAAATCTATTTAGTGATTAGTAACCAGTGGATAAGAGCAGAAAGCCCAAGCGAATAAAGGCCATAAATACTGAAGTCCTTGGGATAACAGCCTGTAAAACTGTCAGAAAGCATTGCTTAAGTGACAAAAGATAGCCCAAAGTAACAAGAAGCCTAGCTCGCTAGGCAATACGCCATATTCTCGGACACAAGACATCATGTAGTTTTGTCCAAAAATGGAGGTTCTTCTTGAATCCAGTACCTGCCCCACTTCATTTATTTGTAGTGGCTGGTGCCTCTTTGCTTTTAATTTGTGGTTGATTGCATCTGCGAGTAGGAATCATGATGCTTGTTAAAGATAGCAGTGTTTCCAAAAGTAGAACTATGATTACTGAAACTTCTGTTTAGATCCATCAAGATCTACTTACTTGCTGAGAATGTTTAGCCTAACTAGAGTGAGTGGGTGCGTACGTGTGTGTGTGTGTGTGTGTGTGTGTGTGTGTGTGTGTGTGTGTATTTTTAACAGGCAGATGGTTAGGAATTAGATGCTGTTGAGTGCCTTTCTCTTGTTTTTAAATTAAAGTCTAAAGTTCACAATTCTTAAATATTTCTCCCTAAGGGAAAAATAAGTAAATAAAGCCAGAAGAATGTTAGTCTATATTATAAACTATCTTGTTTTTACTGTACAATATTGAGATCACAAATGATTAAAGTCTTACCAGCCTGTACTTTAGATGTGTTTTCGGAGTTAGAGAAAATTCACGATAATGGAGTCAAAGGTCTTTATTCCAAAACTCCTATTGTTCTATGATGATGATTTTATGGCAGTTGAATTACAATGTTAGCAAGCAAAATGATACATTTTGCAGTTTTACAGTATAACCTTCAAATCCCACATGTGCGTTTTAGAGCTGTGTCTTCAGTATATTTAAAGAGTTGTGCTTCTTCAAGTTAGAGAATTTTGTCAACTTATGGGCATTTGCTTTTCAGCATCCCAGCTGTGAGAACTGGAGGTGTCATTCACTTGAAGGGAGCAGATGTTAAAGGTTCTTGCCCCTGCCTCCCTAATCCCAAACACCCTTGAAGAAGAGAAACGTCCTATTACCCAAATAGGCATCTTTCTGATGGTGAGAAAAGGCGGTAAAAGGCAGTAAATCTGCCTTCTCATTATGAGGTGCAACAATAGATTGATTTATGAAGAAAAGCAACTGTTGGGCTTATATGTGTGCATGGAAGTGTAGGTTCCTTTAGAGTCTTATAAGCGGTAGCTTTCCTCCTGTTCTTGACAAGAATTTAATATTACTAATAGGGAATGTGTTGATCCCAAATGCCACAGTTTTTAAGGGGGTGCATTAAGAAGAAAACAACAACAAAAACCCCCCACCTCCTAATGTGTTCACATGAGAACAATCCCTTAAATGGCTGTGTTTTTGCTATTTTCATTTGTTTTCATTAAATAGAGGGGAATTCTTAAAGAGAGTTTTATTTTTATCAACTTTGTGTTAGTACTTAACACTTTAGATAGAAGCGAATGTAAGTATAGCATATTTAGATGTTAGGCTGTTTATAAAATTTTCAGTTCCCGTTAGTGTGTAATTTTCAGCAAACACTATAAAATTATCAGACAGACCCACAGTAAAGATAATCTCAAATTGCAGGGAGGTCATGTTAAGCATTTTGTGTTGAGTTTTTAAGATCTTTGTGCACTTTAAAATCTTTTAAATAAGTCTGTGTTGCCTCTTATTTGACAAGGAGCTTTGTTAGAGTATTTCTATTTAACTTCAAAGTTAAAATTTAAGCTCTAAGTAAATTTTGAGTGTAAAATATAAAATACAAAAATCTGGATGGTCTCTAAATAAACTGATATGACACTGCCTTGTGTATTTAGCACCTATCACTCCAGAATTTGTAATCTATGTGATATAATGAAGACTTGAGCAGGTAACTTACAGAATTCAAGCTGATAATTATCTATAGAGTTGAGGTTAAAGCTCATCTCTCTCGATAAACTTGTATCCCCAAGGTATGTATATTTCTAAATTGTAGCAGTGACTGTGCTAACATTCTGTACAAGAAGGCACATACAAATACTGGAAAATTAAAAAGAAAATAAGTAAGGGTTCTATTATTTTCTTCTACCCCCATGGATTATCTTACATCCATCTATATGCACATGCATGCACATACCCACCCCCATGGAACTTTGGAGTGCTGATCAAGAAGAAAGGGATTCAGTGTGTTACCTGGAAAGCACACTGTTATTTTAATTAGGGAGATATGGGCGTGTAAAGACTTAATGCTTGCAACTATCAGCAATCTTTGTGATATAAATCATAGACTGATAATGAGAAATGTTGCGTTTTGACCTGGTGATGATCGGATGGTTTTAAATCAATACTTTTTCCCCGGTGGACTTTGGTTATTTTGGAAGTCAAAGTACCACGGAAGGAAAGGTCTTAGCAAATAAAATGGAGTCTTGATGCTGCTGCTAGGATAGTAAATCTAAGCTTCACATTTAATGGGGGAAATTCTCTAAGATGTCCAAAGAGTAAAATTAATAAAACTTCTTGACATTTGTGTAAGACTATAAAGGTTCTATAGCTGTCCATCACATGCGCTACGGCCGTTTTAAAGTAAGCCATTTTTTTAAAAAAGGTCTAAAGTTAATGAGAAAATGCAGTTTAATGTCTTGACAGATGATCTCTTCAGGTGTATCTGTGCTTTACTTCATTTCAATTAATTACATCTTTTTGATACCCTGAACTCATGCTATTTAATTTACTTTAATATTTTAAGTTTTATAATCCAAAACTGAGAGTTACAACCGCATATAACATACTTTTAGGACTTTGTTCAACACTGCCCTTATATGGCGAAAGAATGCAACAATACTTTTACAATATTTCAGGCGTCTCCTGCACTGCACAGGTGGGTTATTTCACAAGGAACTGAATAGTTGTTCTGACAACAGTTTCAGGATCTTATTGTTAACTGATGAGCAATGGTGTTCTAATGTTCAGTGGTCCCCTACAATAGTGGTTAATTATCGGGCAATTCTGCGAGGAAACTTTTTTTTTCCTTTCTCTTTTGTGAGGCATTACAGCTCTAAACCCTGTCACTTGTAACTTTTTTCTTTCTCTACCCTAATCCTCAAAATACACGAGAGAGAGAGAGAGAGAGAGAGAGAGAGAGAGAGAGAGAGAGAGAGAGAGGAGGAGGAGGGAGGGAGAGGGAGAGAGAGAGAGAGAGAGAGAGAGAGGGAGAGAGCGAGCAGTTAAAAGATAAGTCTCTGGCTTCACAACCCAGTGGTATATTTTATGGCCAGTTGTGAAACACAACTTCTATGCACATGGTCTTTGCTCACGGAATAACAACATGCTTAGAGGGAGTGCAACTATAAATGGTCTGTTTCCAGATAATTTCTCATTCCTAAAGCTCTTAACAAGTGTGTGATTTGGGGCACACATCTGGAATATACACCATCCTGCAACAACCGGATTTTTTGGAAGATCATATGTTCTGGCCACAATAGTCAGTAGCAGCCTTCCAAGTACAACCGGTGATGATAAAAGAGTTGGGGCTCTTGTGTTTAAAAGAGAGGAAGCTAAAAGAAAATTATAGCCATTCCTAAGTGTGGAAAAGGGTCTCGTGGAAAGATTTATAGGCCCTTGTTCCCCAAGGCCATTTCGTTTCCTAATGGGATTCTGTGTTCTCAGACTGGGGGTGATGGGCACAAATGATGACAGCATTTAATAATAACAGCGAAGGTGACAATAATAAGGAAGAAGGCGGCAAATGCTCAAAACAGAGGCACCACAATATAAAGCCAATTATCTGGGCTTCCAGGATGATTTTGTCCGTAAGTGGGATATGTAACAGAAATAAGGCTTCTGGTTTGCTAACAGGAGAGAGGGCAGTTCTTAGGATCTTGCTCTCTTACCAGAAAATGACAGGCATGACAATAGCTTTTGAAAATGTAAGGGCCCCACAGGCTAAATGCACCTACAATTTAACATCAAGTTCATTTCATTTGTCATAATACCTGCAAATGGAGAGGGTTTGCCAACCCTTTGCTCACAGGCTTGAGTAACTGTTAAGCAATAAGAGTTGTAGCTTCCTATTCCGGTGTCCTTTCCCCACTTTCTCTTTGTTTTCAAAGAAAGACCCGTTGACAGATTATTTAAAACATTACATCTATTTTTTTCCCGAGGGTTATGTATGGATTGTATAGAAGAGCTGAATAACAAGAGTAGATCACTTTAGAAGGTAAATAAAATAAAGGATCGTAGCGTGTCGCCTGATGTCAGTCTTCTTGATCAGTACCAATGTCAAGAGGATCAGGGCCATTCTAGGAGAAAACTCCTTGCTGTTTTAAGCAAAACTTACTGAACTGGTGAGGGGAGTAGCCAGGCTCTGTTGTAGTGTTGATTGGACAAGTGTTAGAAGCAATTGACACAGGCACATTCAGACCCAGGGATGCAGGGTTTTATCACTGGTTTGTTTTGGGTACCGATCACAAGAAGTCCCTCATGGACAGAAGGATATTCAGTGCAGCTTCAACAGTGACATAGAAAACTCTGTTCCCTGACTAGTGTTATCACAGGGTGTTCGTGTGTTCAGAACGCTGCTTTAAATTAATTCTGCTTTTGGGGCGCCTGGGTGGCGCAGTCGGTTAAGCGTCCGACTTCAGCCAGGTCACGATCTCGCGGTCCGTGAGTTCGAGCCCCGCGTCGGGCTCTGGGCTGATGGCTCGGAGCCTGGAGCCTGTTTCCTATTCTGTGTCTCCCTCTCTCTCTGCCCCTCCCCCGTTCATGCTCTGTCTCTCTCTGTCCCCAAAATAAATAAACGTTGAAAAAAAAATTTTTTTTAAATAAAAAAAATTAAAAAACAATTAATTCTGCTTTTTCAAGGTGTAAGTGGAAAGAGAACTGGATTAGAAGTCAGAAAACTTGGATGCTAACCCTCCTGACTGTTATCTACTGGCTGCTTAATCTTACTGTGCTTTGGTTTCACCATCAGTAAAGTGGGGATAAAAAATATGCCCTTTTGTCTTAATCAGCTTGGGCTGCTGTAACAAAATAACCACAGAGTAGGTGGCTTACATAACAGATTTCCTATGTTCTCGAGGCTGGGAAGGCCAAGTTCAAAGTGCTGCCTGATTTGGTTCCCCTGTGAGGGTTTTTTTCTTGCAGCTCCGTCTCACTGTGTCTTCACATGCTGGGCAGGAGAGCTCTTGGTGTCTCTTCTAAATAAGGGCGCTAATCCTATCATGAAAGCCCCACCCTCATGACCTCCCAAATTACCCTAATTACCTCCCAAACGCCTCATCTCCAAATACCATCCTGTGGGGGTTTAGGCCTTTAACATATGAATTTTAGCAGAACACATTCAGTCCGTAACACTTGCCTTTCTAATGGTCAAGCAAAGGAAATAATACGATAGATAGAGTGACACAAAGATATATTATCTTTCTATATAGTAAAGTTTTGTTCTTTTAGCATGTTTATTTTGAAGCGGTTATTAGTGTAAAATCAAATGAAAATAAAAGTTCTCCTGTCTGCCCTTTTGATAATTCTTGCATCATTCTTGTCAGATTAACTTAATCCGTGTTATTTCACAACTTTTTAATACTTAGTTCTTTGCTTGCCTGCAAGCTTACCTTTTGACATACCTATCACAATATATTACCTATCAATGGGAATTTGGTAAGAGACTACACTCCTATGATGAACATTTCCCGTAATTGTTTAAAATGGATATGTCATTTTTCTTTAAAAATGAATTAAGTGTATATTTGAAAGCTGAGTTGGATTATCTTCAGTTTCTTATAGAAGAGAGACTAAATGAGGTAGTCTTATTTTTTTTCAGTTATATCAAGATACAGTTGACATATAAAATTGTATTAGTTTAAGGCATATAATGTAATCATTTGATACGTGGATATATTGTGAAATGATTGCCACTGAGAGTTCAGTTAACATCCATCATAAATGAGTTAGTCTTTTAAATGATATTATATGCTGGGGCGCCGGGGTGGCTCAGTCGGTTAAGCAACCAACTTTGGCTCAGGTCATGGTCTTATGGTTTGTGGGTTCGAGCCCTGCATCGGGCTCTGTGCTTACAGCTCAGAGCCTAGAGCCTGCTTCAGATTCTATGTCTCCCTCTCTCTCTCTCTCTCTCTCTCTCTCTCTTTGCCCCTCCCCTACTTGCTCTCTGTATCTCTCTCTCTCTCTCAAAAATAAACATTAAAAAAAATTTAAATGGTATTATATGCTGAGGAAAAAAAGTGTCAGATGATTATTAATTTTTAGTGAAGGAAGCACTAAACTGACAAGAACCTAGTACTCTAGTCACAAAAGTTGATAGAGATATAAATAAAGTGTATTACATTTGTGATTTCTTTGTTTAGCACTCACCCTTGACACCGTCTTTCTGGATATTTGTGCAAAAAAGATCATTTTTATTGCAGGCTCTATGTTTTCTTTTACTCAGCAAGGCACAAATTTTGTGGAAAACAAGTAGCAATGTATCTAAAATCATTTCTGTTTAACTAGTTATATTCTCTCCCTTTCTGCTGAAGAAAAAAAAGGCATATATTATTCTCCCCCTTTTTTCTTTATTTTGATTGCTTTAAAGATCAAGTTGAAATTCTGTTCAGAAATACAGTGGCCTCTGAGAAAAGATGGCCTCTTCGGCCTTCTGATCACCTAAGGAGGAAGCCTTGCTCCCAGCATAAGAAACAATGCGAGATTTACAAGCCCCCTCGCGTGACCTGCCTTGACAGGTGTTCTCTTCTGAAGCACTTAACTCGTACGAGTTGTAAACATGTGGTTTTTCTTACTCGTCTTGAACAAAAATAATCCTCCGTAGAAAATCCATTATAAAATGATTTCGCATAGCCATTTAATGTTGAAGATTCCATTGCAAATCTTGGTAGGCCCGTTGTTTTGGTAGTAAAGATAGATCTTGTTTTAGGCAAAAGAGGACTATGGGGTCTATTGTAAGTAACAGTAGCAACCGGATGTTGATGAGGTACCCTGTAACAGTAGTGGGCTAGGGATTTTGATTCCATTGCACAATTTAACATTATCACTTCCACCTGAGGTTCAGTGCCCTTGCTCTCTGAGGACCTTAATGCTGAAGCAGTAGAAATTGAGATGATTGTTTTTTATCCGAATAAAGTCAGGTTTTTATTAGATATTGGGAAAGGCTTGAGCAGGCAAGGTGAGAGAGAGAGATTCCCAAGTTTAACACTCAGTGAATGCTTGATATGATAATGAGTGTCATAGAACTTGAGGTGCTTAAGCCCAGGCTTCGGTCCCTGTGGAACACACTGTTTAAGCTTCATGTCTAGCGTTTGAGAACTTAGGAGGTCAGTTAAGCATGTGTCCTTTGGGCCTAAACAGGAAGAGGCCGAAACTTTTTTTGGTGGGGCAGATTTTGATATTTCATTTTTTTTTTCAACGTTTATTTATTTATTTATTTTTGGGACAGAGAGAGACAGAGCATGAATGGGGGAGGGGCAGAGAGAGAGGGAGACACAGAATCGGAAACAGGCTCCAGGCTCTGAGCCATCAGCCGAGAGTCTTGACGCGGGGCTCGAACTCACGGACCACGAGATCGTGACCTGGCTGAAGTCGGACGCTTAACCGACTGCGCCACCCAGGCGCCCCGATATTTCAAAAACAAGTATCCAATTAGTAATGGAAATAATCAGAACCTCACTGAGGTTCCCTTACACTTAGGTTTTGGCACATATACATGTAAGGAGGGGACAAGAGGAAGCAATGATCTTTTCAGTCCTTGGGGTCTGTAAAGATCTTAATCTAGCTCTCTTTATGGTGAACAGTTTAAAAAAAAAAAAAACCTTTCCTCATTTATAAAGTCATCCTTGATTTGTGTTTTTGGAGAGTAAATCTGATTTTATTTTCAAATAAAATACAGACTTAAAGTGAGCAACGCTTTTTTGTTGTTGCTTGTTGGATGTGATAAACTGTAAGACTGTGTCAGCCCCATCTAATAGCAGAATAGCTTTTTGAGCAGTTAACATCGAGTCGAATTCTGCTGTGGTCTGGTTAGGTAAGTTTAAGGCCCATCCACTATGACGTGATTTTTGTACATGCTTCTTAAGTGTCTTTATTGAGTGGTAACTGCATTTTTTTCAGGGTGCTTTTCTTGCAAAACACTTTGATGAGAAGGCAAGGATGCTACTTCTAGAAACATCAATCAGTTTCTATTTTTTCTCATGATGCTTTTTCTCTTCCGCTTTCATAAATTTAAGATTCTTTCCAAAACGTGCGTTTGCATTTAGAAGGAAAGAAATGATTAACCTAGTATCAGTGGTGTTCTGCTTGGAATTTTCATTAATACTGTTTGTTGAGCTTTTACAATATAAATATGCCCCGACCCGCCACACCAAACCCATTGAGTCAAAATTTCCGTATGTATAGAATCCCCCCCAACTGATTCTGATGAATATCCATGGCTATGAATCTCCGGATCCTTGATCAGTGGTTCTTAGAAGTCGGGTTGGTCCCCAGAACAGCAGCTGCGTCACCTGGGAACTCTTATGGAATCCAGGTTCTCATCCCTATCCCAGAATTATTGACTCAGAAACTCGGGAGTCGGACCCAGCTGTCTGTGTTTTAACAAGTCCTTCGGGTAATTCTAATGCCCATGAAAGTGGGAGACTCACTGTCTTTGATCATCCCAAGGGGTCTCCTTGGCTCCCAAACCACAAATCCCTGTTCTGGTTACAAAAAGCTCCCAGGACGTTGAAATCTGCTGTCCAGCATTCAACATTGTATCCTTTTCCATTCACCTCTGTTGCTTTAAACTTTCTGTGTTCATATTTGCAGTGAATTAAGCACTATCGCCCTTAAATCCTTTGCGGATCAGGCGTGGTGTTAATGACAAACATTGAACGAAAGCCTTTTTCTCCTGTTGTATTCTGTTCTTTACTCTTGGTCAATTTTCTGATGGTAACTGTGGAATTATTAACCTTGTTTGTGGTTAAGAAGCTAAAAGAAGGCTGCCTGCAGGTTTGGTTCTGGCCCTGGCATGATGCTTGAGGCAGATGGATCAAGTTTGGCAGGGGGTGGTTGGAGAGATGACCGCCATCCCCTCTTGCTTGCCCCACTAATGTCACTCTCAGCAAATAGCTCCGGCAGAACGGCTCCTTTGAGTCCAGTGCAACAAGACTGGTCCCGCAGGAGAGGGACCTAGAGCTCCCTCCACTCCACTTGTAAGGAAACCTCCTTTTTGGCTCCCACATGGTTTCCAGGGCTCTCAAAAGAATACCATTTGCAGACACTTTTCATGGCTGAAAAGAGCGCCCTGGAGAGGAAAAGGAGGGCTCCACGGCGCCCAGGGGAAATGTTTTGCAGCTGGGCATTGCACACGACTGCTAGCCCAACGCCCGTGTGGTGGGCAGCTCACCTTTGTGGCTCGACAGTGGACGCGCCACTCAGCAGACACGAAGAGCGCCTCACACAGGCGTTTGTGCTCGTGAACCACCTCTTGTGTGTGGGCCCCAGACAGCAGCATGGAGGACATCGTGCGGCACGTCTCCGGTCCCTCTTGCAGCGGTGAAGGGTTGGTGGCCGCCTGCTGCTCATTAGAGATCCTGTCTGGCTCTTTTCCTGCGGGATGAGTGGTAAACTGCTGACACCTGTTTTCCCATCCAGCCCGAGGACGTGAAGTGTGCATTTGGAAGGCCTGAAAGTGCTTCCTTGTGTCTGAGTCTGGATCTCGGTGTTGCCGGCGGGGAGGAGGAGGGGGTTGGGAGTCGGTGGGGGGCAGGGAGATGAAACAGTCAGTGGTGAGAAAACCGCATTATCGACGGGACTGAGGTTCTCCTCATGGAGCGGCTTCCGTTGGTGCTCTTAGTTTGTCGTCCACGTGGCCCTGATAACTCGGGCGCCCACTGAGCAACGTAGAAAGATAGGTCCTGTATATGGAAAGACCTCATGTTTTTCTCGGATAACATGAGTGTGTAGGTGAGGCTGTGAGCACATTAGAAAGTGGGTGGAAATAGCCCACTCTTGCAGCCAAATGTACCAACAGTAAGTTATGTTAAATTTGGCCTAAATCCGTAAAATTCGACTGTGTTGATGGTATGATCAAATTCTTTGCACTGTTCTGTCCATGCATTTGCTCTTCCCGTTTTTACCTACTGCAAAGCCTTCTAGAAAGTGGCAGATGGTGGAACAGAGGGCCTGATGCTCTGCCTTCAGTCACAGATACAGAGTGCCTGCTGTATGCAGTGCTTGATGCTAAGTATGAGGTGATAACAAGAAGCACCAGAGAGACCCCCGCACCCCTGCCTTTTCAAGTCCCCGCAGTCTGCTGGAGGGAAAAGACACATGCATCACAGGTCGCACGACACTGAAGCGTATCACAGAAGCAAACAGATGAGAGCCACGTTTTCAGTGGGTTTGGAAAAGGAAGACATCTGTGAGTTGGACAGGCCAGGGAGAGGGAGTGGCATTTGTCCTGGGTATTAGAGGATGAGGAGAGTCCATGGTGAAGGAGTGGGACACGTGTATGATGCTTTCTCCCTGCATCTGCAGGCTGTGGAACTAAAGGGTGCTTTTTGTTTTTAATTTTGTTTTTTTAAGTGGTGGCAACAGTTCCCCATGACTCATTTGTGAGACTTGGCCAGATCTCCTTGTGAACATTACCTCTATTTGCAAACTGTGGATGAATGGGGTTAGGGTTGGGTCATGGCCTTGGACCAGAGTGAAATTAACTGGCTCATAATGTGATTGAACCAGTGACCTTGGCCTCATTACCACTATGTTTTAACCGGTCGAGTCCATCAAACATTGCAGAAAGGGCAATCAAGGTAATCTTTTAGAAGGAGATTTGGATAGCAGTAAACACGGGCGTGAAATCAAAGCCAGGTTCTTCCCTCATGTAGCACCCAGGTGTTTGTCTCATCATCCTTGACTTTGTATACTTGTTTCTGCGTCTAGTAAAAATATGGCGGACAAAACACAGAGGACAGCGTGACTCTCCTGTGTCACCGCTTTTGGCCGAATGCATTGTGTTGCCATTGTTCTTACGCAGTGCCAGACCGTTTTTGAAGAGCAGAATATTTGGGGGGCAACAATGTTGTTTTTAATTTTGGATGTGTGATCCGGGGGGGGGGGCGGGGAATGTATTGATTGTGGCTTTCTCTTCTTCTTTCAAGTCTGAACAGCCCAGTCCTGCCAGTTCCAGCTCCAGTTCCAGCTCCAGCTTCACACCATCCCAGACAAGGCAACAAGGTATCAGTATCTCCCAGGCAAACTGGGAGACGTTTTTCTCATAAAACATCTTAATGAGTTGATTTATGGCCTTATTTTCTACTGTTTTATTATTTGAATGGTAACTTGGCTTTTATGCAGTTGTATTTATTTCCCCTAGGAATGAACTGGAGTATTGTTCTGATGTATGAGGCCGGCCTCTAGAAATTCCCCCTTTTCCAGTCCCTGCCTTCAGAGTCCCATTTTACAAAAGGATTATAGACCTAGCCCATTCCAGGGAGCTCCCCAAGGAAATACAATAGCAAAAGCTGGAGTTGAGAGGCTGCGACATAGAGAAATAGGTTTTTACTCTCCCTCCTGGATGTCTTTCATTTTATTTGTTTATTTCTTCTACAGATTAATAGACCTGTTTTCTTTGGCAAGTGTTAATTTGCTGTCTTTAAAACATATTTTCCCTCTAGTTGAACTTTAAAATAAAGAGATTTAAATGTAAAGAAATCTAACACGTTTAAACCAGAACATTAACCAAATGTGTATTTTACACATTTCCGTGTGTGGAAATCTTCAAATAAGGTCTCCTTTTTTTTTTTTAAACATGAAAAGTGAGATCGTATCAAGGAATAATTTGGTTTTGAGCATCATGTTGCACTTTCCCTTTCTCATTGACCATACTCAATTCCTGATGGTCTTCTGTGTTTTGAAAAGGATTAAACTGTTGTATGTATTTGGGCTAAGGCTAAGCTTCCAGGAAAAAAATAAAAGACACTGACCATTTTGGCTATTCAAATTTCTTGTTACGCTCACTTCCAAAGATATAAGCCCACTACAAAAGCAGAGACATTTGGGTTTTGCAGAGTGTGAGATTGCGAAGAATCAACGCTTATTTTAGAACTGACTTAGTGATAGCTGAGATATTTATGTCATAGATTAGACTTTAGGACTCGCCTAATCCAGAATAAAAATGCCTCTCTCACTTTCTTGATTGCCTCCACAGTGTCTTCTTTAACATTAAAGAGAGTGGTCTTGTTTTCATCACATTTAGAGCAGTCAAATGAAAATAAGCCATGCTGAATCTGAATTTTTTTTTCCTTTTTCCCCCCCCCCCCAGTTTTGTCGAGTGAAACAATATATGTATTTCTCTCTCTCTCTCTCTCTCTCTCTCTCTCTCTCTCTCT